>NC_066893.1:25109896-25272097 GCF_022985175.1 Labeo rohita
TAAAGTTTTGAACAATTTTCAATCAGAAATTGCTAGTAAATTTCACAAATAATTGGCCAGTATGGTAAGTAACATTGAATAAAATATGAAATTTTAAAGCATAAAGGCTGGAATGGTACTGTCTTGTAAAATACAAACGTTTGGTGTATTTTATAATGTATTTTACAACTTCGAAAAATTATTTTTTAAAGTGCACCATGGTATTTATAAAATAAAAAAAATCTAAAATCATTAAAAAATGCACTGCTACAATTTGTCCCACAATACTGTAAGCATTACAGTTTGTTTGTAAAGTTTACAGTGTGAAATATATGTAAAATATATCTTTTTTGTCAGAACTTAGAAGCGATTTCGCGAATCTTTTGATTCAGATTGGAACTTTGAGGCACGAATCGTGAATCATGAATCTCAAATCATTTGATTTAGATTAGAACTTCGGAGCAGGTACGTGAATCATTTGCGAATTGAATCATTCACGAATTGTGCTCCGAAATACCAATCTGAAATGATTCGCAAATTTAGATCGGAACTTCAGAGTGGGTTTGCGAATCTTTCGATTCAGATCAGAATTTTGGAGTGAGTTTGCGAATCATTTCGTAAACTGAATTGATTTGCGATTCCCGATCTGAATCAAGAAAATCGCAAACTACTAGATTAAGAATCGTGATCGTCCGAGCACGAATTGGTTTAGATCCGAACTTCGGAGAGGTTTCGTGAATCATTTCGTGAGTCATCTGAAATGATGATTCACAAATCAATTGATTTAGTTCGGAACTTCGGAGTGCGAATCATTTGATCTAGATCTTAACTTCGGAGTGTGTTCACGAATCATTTAATTCAGATTGGGACTTTGGAGCGCTTATCGTGAATCTTTTTTTTCTGATTTCTTTTTTTATTAAACAGTACAAAACATCAGTCCAATAAGGCAGTACAGTTATAAAAACATCATACTACAAATACCATGGTTAAACTATGATTAGTGTAGAAAAACCATGGTTAATTTGTGGTTACCCTGGTTTAACTATAGTAACCAGTAGTTTTTCATCTTAAGAAAATGTAGAGATGCAGTTTTCACAGATTTAGGATTAACAGACCTTGGAATAGTTTTCCATGTTTTCGTTTAGATCAAATCTGAATATAGAAAAGAGAGATTTAGAGCCAGATTTTTATTTAATACATGTAAAATTTAGCTATCTGAAAACACAAGTGAATAATAAATATATTTTCCTATATTTTCTTTCAAATAGTCAAACTATCAAAAGAAAACATCATTAAAACAAAAAGAAAAGTCACTTACAAAATGAGACTGGATGAACATAAAAAAATCAGACCAAAATTTCTGTGGTACATTGCCAGAACAAGTAGGAGGAATCTTATATTATAATTATAATAATATAATATAATATATATCGTATTATAATTACGTCCATCTTTTTGCGAAATTTGCAGCAACTCATTAATCTGTTGCTTGATCTTTTCAGAAGGGCATAGAATTTAGTAAGGACTATAACATGTCCCTAACAATATCCAGCGACTAATTTTGCCCTAGCAATAATTTTGATCAAATAGTTGAATGTCTCTTGTCTGCTGCAGTAACCTATTTATAATGATAATGAGGATTACAAAAAATATCAAGATGCAATTTAAGTTTCTTAAATACAATTTTTATAATATTTTTAAAAATAAAAATTGAGTTGCATTCCAGTAATAACAATTTGACAATTTTTTAAAAAGAAATTACAGTAGTTAGAATCACTATTGAATAATGAGTACAAAAAAAATGTACATTGCAGTAATTACAGTTAAAAAATTATAGTAATGTGAATTGCTATTGAGATAATGTGAATTACAAAAAATATGTAGTTATACTGTGGTCATGACAATTTGACAATGTTTTGAAAGAAATTACAGTAATTAGAATCACTATTAAATAATAACATGTCTCTAACAATATCTAGCGACTAATTTTTCCCTAGCAATAATTTTGATCAAACAGTTGAATGTCTCTTGTCTGCTGCAGTAACCTATTTAAAGCAATTACATCAGAAGAAATAAGAAAAATAAGAGAAATCGCTTAGGTTTTCAAAGCAAACATAATTATTTTTCAACAATTAATTGCTTAGTTATGTATTAGCCTAGGTTTATGTGTCTGTTTATTTAACTTTCTTTGTTTATATACCTGTCTCGTTTCTGTTTTAGGGTCGCGTATTGCATCAATGTCGGACAAGAAACCTTACATTTGCGACGACATGTCTCTTTAGTTGGCCTGAATGGTCACTTTCATACGGTAGAAATGCCACGGCTAAACCGGAATGTAATTTCTTGTCAAAACTAGATTTTTGGGGGACATTTGTGACCCTGGACCACAAAACCAGTCTTAAGTCGCTGGGGTATGTTTGTAGCAATAGCCAAAAATACATTGTATGGGTCAAAATTATAGATTTTTCTTTTATGCCAAAAATCATTAGGAAATTTATTAAATATCATATTCCATGAAAATATTTTGTAAATTTCCTACTGTAAATATGTGACCCTGGATCACAAAACCAATCATAAGGGTCAATTTGTCAAAATTGAGATTACATCATATGAAAGCTGAATAAATAAGCTTTTCATTGGTGTATGGTTTGTTAGGATAGGACAATATTTGGTCGAGATACAACTATTTAAAAATCAGGAATCTGAGGGTGCAAAAAATTCAAATATTGAGAAAATCACCTTTAAAGTTCTTCAAATAATGTTCTTAATGTATATTACTAATCAAAAATTAAGTTTTCATACATTTACAGTAGGAATTTAACAAAATATCTTAATGGAACATGATCTTTACTTAATTTCCTAATGATTTTTGCCATAAAAGAAAAATCAATCATTTTGACCCATACAATGTATTTTTGGCTATTGCTACAAATAATCCCCAGCCACTTAAGACTGGTTTTGTGGTCCAGGGTCACATATATCAAAACTTAATTTTTGATTAGTAATATGCATTGCAAAGAACTTAATTTGGACAACTTTAAAGCCGATTTTCTCAATATTTTGATTTTCTTGCACCCTCAGATTCCATATACTGAAACAGTTGTATCTCGGCCAAATATTGTTCTATATTGTATATGGAAACTGAGGGTGCAAAAAATTCAAAATATTGAGAAAATCGCCTTTAAAGTTTTCCAAATTAAGTTCTTTGCAATGCATATTACTAATCAAAAATTAAGTTTTGATATATTTACAGTAGGAAATTTACAAAATTTCTTCATGGAACATGATCTTTACTTAATTTCCTAAAGAATTTTGGCATAAAAGAAAAATCAATAATTTTGACCCATACAATGTATTTTTGGCTATTGCTACAAATATACCCCAGCGACTTAAGACTGGTTTTGTGGTCCAGGGTCACATTTGTCTTTCCCACTGCGCTTACTTCTGGAGCGCGCGCGCACGGCGCGTGTACAGCGAGAGCGCGCAGAAAAAGACGTTGAGCGCGTTTGACTGAAAGGGGCTCGAGCGCAGCTCCGTGCGCGCAAAACCTGCTCACACTATCGTTTTACCGAATTAAAAACATTTTCCAACTTCAAATGACTATTTCTCACGAAACAAGTCTGTAATTATGTATCGCGGTTACAAATAAACGAAATCATCGGGGAAAACTGGAATATGCCTCCACCTGACATTCAAAGGTAAAATCTCCTCAGAACGGGAATTTGTTTTTTACGCAAGAAAACGAAACAAGTGAACTGCGAATTATATTAATTAATAATCCAGAGGAGATATTGATACAGAACTCGTTTTGAGGAACTCAGCGGCTTATTAGTATATAAAGGTAATTGTGCGTCAAGTTGGGATGATGAGAGTTTGAAGCGCAAGCGACTCCCGCCGGAGTCCGTTCATGTTCATGGAGTTTATAAGCGGGAGCCGCTAGAATGGAAACCGTGATTGATGAAACGGAGGCCTTACAGAGATTCTTCGAAGGTAAGACAGTTCATTGATCACCTGCTGATGTGACAGTTCAAGAATATCTCAAAAAGATTACTGTATGTTGCTTGTAAGATCACTGGTTCATCCCTACAGTGATGGATCAGATGGTAATACCATGGTACTTTGATACAGTTTCCATATTCAAAAGGCTGATTTTATATGTCTAAGTCAATCTACATTAGGTTACACCAATAAAAGTAAGCGAGGGTCACATCAACCAAAACATTTTTAAAAATGCCATGGTGTATGTCCATGGTATTACCATACGTGTTGATATTGTTTTGGTATACGTCCAAAAACATGCTGGTACTTTCTGTTCCTTTTTGCTTGTGATGAAATTAAAATTTGACTATGTACTGTGAGTTTACATAGTGTATAAAAATATAACATTTTTTCCTGTTTGTGACCCTGGCTGTGAAAAGTTTTGGGGAATGTTACTTTTAAAAGTAATGCATTACAATATTGCGTTACTTTTCAAATATGGGCAGGGCTTGCTTGCTTGTTTTTAATATAAAAAAAATGTTTTACAAATGTCATTTCATTTTTCAGTTATTAGTTTGAGTTGGATCATCGAAGGACAGCAGCAAAGACACTGGTTAATGAATTGGGATTAAATACATAAAGGATACTTGTGTTATTTGACATTTAATTATTGCCAGTTTGTATTTTCACTTTTGAGGAACACTGAATCTGTAAATGCATTTTCACATTTAGTATAAAACTACAGTAACATCATGTTTAGAGCTGTCTGTCAATAAATGGGAAAACAAAGTAACTGCCGCTTATTTGGAAAAGCAACTGATATTTTCTTCTAAATTGCCTGAATGATACAGAAAAAAAACCTTATTATTGATGGTCGTTCTTGAATGTTCCACACTTGTTTCTCAATAGTCAAAGCTTAATATCAGTACATATTCCACTTGAAGTACTTGTTAACGTCAATATGTGTTGGTATGTATTTTACCACCCCGTATCCACTGGTACAGTTTTTGTTAAGGACTCATGTTTGAAACATTACTCCTGTGTGATTTAGCAGGATTAAGTGTGTCATGCTGGATTTTTTGGGGGAGAAACACAGAAAGCCACCGATGAGGTCAGACGGGCAGAACGCAGTGAAGGAATGTTGGGGAAGGGCAGAAAGGTGGAGAGGTTTTCGCGGAGAGAGAAGATGATGTACGGATGCAGGGAGCGAAGGATGGAATCCAGAGGAGAGAGAAGGAGGGGTTTGAGGAGAAACACTGGGAAGGACAGAGGAATGTGATAAATGGTGTGTTTGTAATGGTTAAGACAGAGACATTGAGAATAGGAGAATTAAAGAGAGAGATGGATTAACGAATAGATAGCTGGGGGTGCAAGAAAAAAAAAGGAAAATAAAATGAAAACAATAGGATGAAGCAGATGTGATGTCCTCTGATTTATCTATGTTGTGCCATTGGTCAAAATCAAAAGAAAGAAAGTAATAAAGAGTGAGAGTTTAAAACACTTTGTCAAAAAAAATTATAACGGTAATGGAAAAAAGTCTAATTGTTATTAATATAATGTAAAAATGCACTGCAGTATTTTAATTGAAAAATACATAATTGTAGAATTTGCCTTTTAAAAGATGCAGTATTTTTAATTGCAGTTTGTTTTGTGTTTTTTAAATTACAGTAATGAGAATCACTATGATAATAATGACAGTTGCAAAAAAAACTCTATGCATTGCGGTAATGACAAGTTGGCTTTTTTTAAAATTACAGTAATGAGAATTCACTATTGAAAATAATGAGGATTACAAAAAATGTCTAGATGCAATTTGAGTTTCTTAAAACTTTCATAGTATTTTTAAATAATATTTTTATAATATTTTAAAAAATGAAAATAACTATTGAGAATAATTACAAAAAATATTAAAATACATTGGAGTAATTTAAAGAAATTTCAGTAATTAGAATCGCTATTGAGAATAAATAAAATAAAATATACATTGCGGTAATGACATTTTAAAAATGACAGTAAAGAGAATCATAATTTAGATAATGTGAATTGCAAAAAAATATGTAGTTACATTGCGGTAATAGCAATTTGACAAACTTTTAAAGAAATTACAGTAATTAGAATCACTATTGAGAATAATGAGTACAAAAAATATACATTGCGGTAATGACATTTAAAATAATTACAATAATGAGAATCCCAAGTGAGATCGTGTGAATTACCAAAAATATCGAGTTACATTGAAGCAATGCCTATTTGACATTTTTTTAAAAGAAATTACAGTAATTAGAATCACTATTGAGAATAATGAGTATAAAAAATATACATTGCGATAATTCCTTTTTTTAATTACAGTAATGAGAATTGCCACTGAGATAAGGATTACAGAAAAATATCTAGATGCAATTTAAGTTTCTTAAATAAAATTTTTATAATATTTTTAAAAATAAAAATTGAGTTGCATTACAGTAATAACAATTTTACCATTTTTTAAAAGAAATTACAGTAATTAAAATCACTATTGAGAATAAGAACTACAAAAATATATACATTGCGGTAATGACATTTTTTTATTATTGTAATGAGAATCACAAGTGAGATAATGTGAATTACAAGAAATATCTAGTTACATTGCAGTAATAACAATTCAATGAATTTTTAAAGAAATTACTGTAATTAGAATCACTATTGAATAATGAGTACAAAAAATGTACATTGCAGTAATTACAGTTAAAAAATTATAGTAATGTGAATTGCTATTGAGATAATGTGAACTGCAAAAAATATGTAGTTTTATTGTGGTAATGACAATTTGACAATGTTTTGAAAGAAATTACAGTAATTAGAATCACTATTAAATAATGAGTACAAAAAATGTACATTGCGGTAATGGCATGTTTGAAGTTACCATAATAAGAATCACTATTGAGACAAAAAAAAATCTAGTTACATTGTGGTAATAACAGTCTGACAAATTTGTGAAGAAATTACAGTAATTAGAATCACTACTGAGAATAATGAGTACAAAAATATACATTGCAGTAATGACATTTTCTTTCAATTACAGTAGTTACATTGCGGTAATGACAATTTGACAATTTTTTAAAGAAATTACAGTAATTAGAATCACTTGAGAATCATGAGAAATACAAAAAAAAATCTACTTACACTGTGGTTATGACAATTTGACAAACCTTTAAAGAAATTACAGCCATTAGAATCACTTATGAGAATAATGAGTACAAAAATATGCATTGCGGTAATTAAATTTTTATGAAAAAATAACATGAGTAAGAATCACTACTGAGGTAATGTGAATGACAAAAAATATATATTGTTACATTGCGTTAATGACAAATTGACAAATTTTTAAAGAAATACAGAGTTTGAGAATTATTGAGAATATTAAGTACTAAGTTAAATAACTAAAATAACTGAAACTGAGAATATCAAGAATGAGAATTACCAAAAAAAAAAGAGAAAATGTCCTTAATTGTCTTGAAAACAATGTAAAAAAAAACGTAGTGGTAATTTAAAAAAAAACAAAGACTTAATTTTTAATTTCACATGTAATTACTTTTTCTTTTGATTTTGGGGGTTAAATGTGACCTGGATATGTATGATTCACACTTTTAAGCGTTACTTGTAGTTACATCACTGCACAGTGATGACTTATTGCCTCCTGCTTCTTTATCTTCACTCTTTTCTCATCGTCATCTTTCTGTTCTTCAGAAAGATTTGGCTCACCCCACTGTTTTAACTTTATTGTCCTCACAGAGTGGTCATATTAGTTTCTCTGTCATTCTTGGCAGATAAAAGCCGTAGTTGTTTATGGTTCTAAGCCAAACTATTTATTTAGGAGGGATTTTCCAACCATAATTTGTGGCACATCATTAGGCGTGAGTGTGTTTTGTCAGAGCAGGTGTAACAGTTTGTATACATGACAGCGTTTCACTGTAAACACTGTTGACTTCATTGGACTCTAGAGTTCACGGCCATCAAGCGATGCTCTTTAACGAGAATTTCACATGTTTACATTCTTCAGTTGGGGAGTGAGGTGCACCTCTGGTCCTGGCCGTAACCCTGCTGCCTCTGCCCTAGAGGTGGTCTGAGAGCATTTTCCACAGAGACACGCTAGAAACAACGACACTATCAGTTAGTATGAGATGTGAAATATGGAATAATTGTAGTGTGGACACACTTATTTAGTTGTAAATAGAGCACATTACAAATTTAGATGTTGGTTTATAGCTTGTTGTGCTTCTGAGTTCCTGATTGTGATTTGTTCAGATTCTTTTGACATTTTGCTGCTACTTTTACTACTGTTTGACTCTGTGTGTGTGTGTATTTGTGCGATTGAATTGATGGCTGGTTGCAGTTTTTAATTGTGCTCCACATCCACGATTCCCAATGAATGCTCCGTGTGTTTGTGCCCTGTTTGTTTGTGTTTGTGTGTGTGTTGTGCGGGGAGGCTATCTTAAATGAACATCCATTGTGGAGTACAGCAACACAAAGAACAAAAGAAGAGGCAGATTGAGCTGTTTGTCTGTTGTAGGACTCATTTGACCCTCAGCTGTTCTAGAGGAAAATTTTATTGCTCAGAGGTCGCTCTATCAACGCTTGTTTCATTCAAATATCAACTTGGGTGTTTCTCAGACAAGGAGGAAATAGAAAAGGACACACGTTGGTTGTCTAAAGTAGAAGGATCTGATGAGAAATGTTTGAGTTTATGTTGAGATCTCTCTTTTCTTTGAAGAAATATCTGAGAATCAGGAGACTTCTCTGAAAAATTATGTTTAATCATATTGATGTCTAGTAGAAACTTTTTTTTTTTTTTTTAATTTTCGATAAAAAAAATTTCATTCTTCTGAGCCGTTTGATTTTAACTTTTAAAATTTTGTAGAAGAATAATCACTGAAATATTAAAATACTTCAGTAATGTCTCTTCTACAATATTAATAATATGTATAATATAATATTAATATTAGTAGCAGGGTTGTTTTCATAAACTAAAACTAAACTTTAAACAAAAAACATAAAAATGTTACTTAAAATAAAATAAATGTTAACTGAAATAAAGTGGCAAGGCAAAATTTCTTATTTTATTTTAGTTTAACGTGAAGTACTTAAATAACTGAAACTTAAATTTAAATGAAATTAATAAGAATTACACTACCAGTCAAAAGTTTTAGAACAGTAAGATTTGTAATGTTTTTAAAAAAGTCTCTTCTGCTTACCAAGCTTGCATTTATTTGATCCAAAGTACAGCGAAAACAGTAAAATTTAGAAATATTTTTACTATTTAAAATAACTATTTTCTATTTGAATATAATTTAAAATGTAATTTGAATTTCTATAATTTCTTTCCCAAAAACTATACTGACTCCAAGCTTATGAATGATACAGTGTATAATACTACAAAAGCTTTTTATTTCAGATAAATGCTGATCTTTGGATCTTTCTATTCATCAAATAATCCTGAAAAAATGTACTCAACTGTATTAAATATTATTATTAATAATACTAATATAGTAAAATAAATTCTTGATCAGCAAATCCGCATATTAGAATGATTTCTGAAGGATCATGTGACACTGAAGGCCGGAGTAATGATGCTGAAAATTTAGCTTTGATCACAGGAATAAATTACATTTTAAAATATATTCAAATAGAAAGCAATTATTTTAAATAGTAAAAGTATTTCGCAATATTACTGCTTTTTCTGTTTTTTTGGTTCAAATAAATGCAGACTTGGTGAGCAGACTTTTAAAAGTCTTACTGTTCAGAAACTTTTGACTGGTAGTGTAGACATATTTAAAAATAAAAAAATAAAAATAAAAACTGCAAAAACACACCAAACTTACTAAAACTTGAAAAATATAAAAGCAAAAATAAAAACAACTTCATTAAGAAAAATCAATTATTGCTGATAAATTGTGACACCTCACTTGTCTCAATCTGGCGAAAATGTTTGAGAGAACCGAACCCACATTCTCAGAGTAAACAAACACCCATTACAAACGGCTTCTGTGTTTTCTTTATTTGCAAAGATGGCTCAACGATTAAGGTTGTTGAAAGGAATTCTGGGTAACGGTTTTTGGCTTCTGTTCCTTCGGCTCTGAGAGGCGCAGAGTGGATATTTTTCAGATATTTACCTAAAGATAACTAGCACCAAAACCCCCTGTGACATAAGAGTGCTCAGAAAGCGTTTTAGCCCGATTGAGTGTAGCCATAAGCTGCTTATTGAGGGTCTCTAATGCACCGCATCATTCCTGGCATACCTACAAGACTATTAAAAATCAGAATGAGGTGAGAGTAATGTTTCTTTCTCTCTCACGTCTCTTTTTCACTATCGCTGCCTCATTCCGACTCCATTAGTGTGACAGTGTGCAGACAGGGCGAGGAAGAGAGATAACAGACTTAGACGCGCACACAGATGGATGCACACACACACACTCATACATGCTGTGGGTGGGGTGAGATAAGGGCAGGGCACAGGTCATACAAACACACACACGCATGCCCGCATGCACAAGCAGAAACACACACGTATGGGTTTTTTGTACACTAGCACACATTAAGCACTCAGGGACTGGTTGAAACACCAGTGTAGGAGTTGATATTTTGGATCACAATTCATCCATGAGTTCCATAACACCGAAACTTATCCCTACACCACCCAACCAGATGCCTGCCAGCTTTCGTTTTGCTTTACAGAAGTTTTTATTCTCTTATTTTGGGAAATTATCAGTTTTTATGTTTACAGTAAATGGGCTTATCATAGAGCCACCCCCTCAGTAGAAAGCATGCAGTTGCGTGGTTTGCGTGGTGCCTATTGCACTCAGTGACTTCTGTGAGAGGATTCAGGCAGGTTAGTTCATATTTAGCCTGATGTCAGTAAGTCATGGATCACTCTTGTGTGCAGGTACAGATGGTTCCTGGGGCTGATGTTTGATGGAGTAGGAATAGATTGGCCGTTGCGCGTGGTCTCTCTCATGTAACAGTGTATTGCTGTCACTGGAATGCATTGTGTTTGAGCAGCCAGGCCTGTAACGTTTGCATGCCAGTTCAATTACAACAAACCAAAAATTACGCACTTTCAGGTGACTGTGATCCGTTTCCCACATCTTTCCTTTTATTGGAACTCAAGTGATTTGTGTACAGTGTTATTTTAGTATTATTTATACACTATTATATATTGAAGCTTGTTTCTGCCACTGAATAAAAAATAAAAAAGGTAATTGCAAAGTTTATCTCGCAACTCTGACTTTATTTTTCAGAACTGTGAGATGTAAACTCACAATTTTGAGTTTTAAAGTCAGAATTGTGTGATATAAACTCGAAATTGGGAGTTATAAAGTCAGAATTGCGAGATATAAACAGTTTTTTCTCTGAATTGCGAGTTTACATCTTGCAATTCTGACTTTTTCTCAAAATTGTGAATTTTCAGTTATAACATCACAATTGTGAGAATTGTGAGAGTTGTGAGATATATCTCACAGTTCTGAGAAAAAAAGTCAGAATTGCGTGAAAAAAATTTAATTGTGAGATAAAGACAGAAATGAAGACTTGAGAGCAATTGTGAGTTTATATCTTACATTTCTGAGAAAAAAGGTCAGAATTGCAAGATTGTGTCATGCAATTCTGAGAAAAAAGACAGAATTGTGAAATAAAAAGTCGCAATAATCTTTTTTTATTTTTTATTTAGTGGCGAGAATAGGCTTCAATAATTGTAGTATTTCATTTTTATTTTTTTGTTGTTTTTTATTAGTTTTTTATGTTTCTGTTTAGCTTTATATTTATTTCAGTTTCGTTTTAGTAAATTTAGTTCTTCAACTTAAACTAATTTTGGTCATTTCAGTTTTCATTTCTTCATTTCAGTTTATTTCAATTCTAGTTTTCATATAAGTTGAACTTTTATTTAATATTTATATATTTATAAATATTTATATATAGACCATTTCGCTAGATGTAAACATACTGGTCCCGATACACTTCCTGTTTTTTTTTTTTTACTTTACAGAAACATCATAAAAAAATACAACCAACATAACATTTGACTGGATGAAAGTGTTACATTAGCACCTTTAAGATGTATTTGTATATGTATATAATAAAAAAAAAAAAAAAGAAGCAGGAAGCGCTTCTGGACCAGTGTTGTTTACATCTAGCGAAATGGTCTATATTTATATATTTTAATTTAATATTTAGAATATGTAAATGGTGCTTCAAATGTATTATATTTAGGGCTGGCAAACGATTAATCACGATTAATCGCATACAAAATAATAGTTTAAGTTTGCCTAATATATATCTGTATATATAAATACACACAAATTAATGTGTATATATATAAGAGAAATATGTTATGTACAAAATATTTTTTATTCATATATATAATATAAATTTTAGAAAAAATATAATAAATACATATACTTGTAAATATTTCTTAAATATGAATGAATGTGCTTGTATTTATACATAATAATTACACACAGTACACACACATATGTCAAACTTTATTTTGAATGTGATTAATCGCGGTTAATCGTTTGCCAGCCTTAGTTATATTATATTATATTATATTATTACATTATATTATATATTTTTTCAAAATTGTAAATATCTTTAATTAAATTATTATTATTAACAATTATTATTTAATAATACTGCTATACATTTCAAAAACTTTAAGATTGTCATCACACTCCCATGTGTTTCATTACTAAAAGTATTGATAACTTGTAATTTAAGTGAGTCAGATGTTAATTTAGTTACCTAAATGATTCAATGAGTTAAAAATGATTCATCAGATTGATTCAAACCAGTAATACTGGGCACAATCTGCATCATGACAGTTTTGTTGAAATCCCTGACAAATGCCTGAAATCAGAGGCAAATTGGTGCTCATTCATGTGTGTGACAATTGCGTAGTCTGATCAAAGATGTGCTCTTAGAGAAGCATCAATGTGTCGCCAATAGCCATGAGATATTTGGCATGCTAAATTTCTGGATTCCTGCAGTATGACAGTAAGACATCAGCGATGACCTACAGCCAATGAGAGAGCATGATACAGGGCAAGGGAATGTTCAGGGGGAGGAGTTATAATAGACCCGCAACAGAACATCAGCAAGCAGCCATTCTCTCCTTTATACTTTACTTTGTTTATTTTTAATGTTTTACTGCAAATCATTGTTGGATTGCAAGCTTTTTGCAAGCTATGGTTTTTGACAGAAATAAATGTATGTGGTTGTGAAACGTAGTTTGTAGACCAGGCGGAGTTGTCGGAGATTGTTCCTAGTGAAAAGTTGCATAATGTATGACCCACTGTCACCGATCCTTCAAGTAGCATGCACACAACAGGAACTAAATGCACTGTTGGCATACACTATTGGGCTATTTTAACACTGTTGCCATGGGTTGAAGTGACTTCAATAACATCATATTTAGACCCTCAAATACAAATTTACCAGGGGAACCCCAACAAAAAAACATGTACTTTATCCCTCCGAACTCGATTTTTAATGGGAGACCCCCCCACGAAATCCGATTAGGCTAGTTTTGAGTAACAATTAGGCGGGTTTTGTTGTGAAAACCTGGCAACCCTGACTAGATGATACCCCACATAGTCACGCAGTGTGAAAAGAGCAGCGATCTGACAACTTTGAAAATTGTGCGGTGCTTTTTTTAATTGTTCTTTTAAAGACTCACTTGCTTGTGAGTCAGACTGCACTGGTTGTGTGTTTTGTTTTTGCTTGCTGTTCTCCAGTTTCATTACTTTTTTTCACTAGATCAAATCTTGTTTCTTTTTTCATGGCATTGAAGATTTAGTCACTTAACAGAGATGTTCGCTTCCAGAATTAAAATTTCCTGATAATTTACTCACCCCATGTCATCCAAGATGTCTGTCTTTATTCAGTTGAAAAGAAATGAAGGTTTTTGAGGAAAACATTCCAGGATTTCTCTTCATATAGTGAACTTCAACAGGGATCAGCAGGTTGAAGGTCCAAATTGCAGTTTCAGTGCAGCTTCAAAGGGCTCTACATGATACCAGCCAAGGAATAAAGGTCTTACCAGTCCTTTAGAAAAATACAAATTTATATACCTTTTAACCACAAATGCTCGTCTTGCACTAGCTTGACCACGCATTACGTAGTCACGTTGGAAAGGTCACAGTGATTACAAAGCGGATGTGCAAAGAAATCCAAACGTCCTGTACAAAAAAGGGTAAAACAACGATATCAGGCATTTTTAAAGTTGGAGGATAAAATGAAATGGAGTTTTTCTCCCTGCCCAACCTTTTAAAACCAAAGTACATAGACAAAGAACTAACGCTCGTGACTTTTCCACCATGATTATGTAATGTATGAAGACATACATGCACATCGCAAAGCTAGTACAAGATGAGCATTTAAGAAAATACTATGATTTTGCTAGATAAGGCCTTTATTCCTCTCTGGGATCATGTGGAGCCCTTTGAAGCTGCATTGAAACTGCAGTTTGGACCTTCAATCTGTTGACCAGCACTGAAGTCAACTTTATGGAGAAAAATCCTGCAACGTTTCCTCAAAAAACATAATTTCTTTGTGACTGAAGAAAGAAAGACATAAACATGCATGAATTATCCAAAAATATTCATTCTGGAAGTGAACTTATATGCAGATCTTTTCATTTTTTGAAAATAGGACATTTAAACTGGCTGATCAGACCACACCAGATAATCTGACTAGTGACTCGACATGTTAGCAGGGATTAATCTGGGGCACTGGGGTTAAAACTGGGCTGAGATATTGGCAGTGGTGAAGCGTGTGAAACTGCTACTATATTACACCCCTCTGAAAGTGTATCATTCCTTGAATTCCTCATTGTTACCTGACTTTAACATGTTTCCTTCCTCTGCTGACAGTATGAAGGCATTCATTTCTCCTTAGCATTCCCTCTCTCGTGTTTGTGGAGGGTAGGTAAGCTGCTCAGGTCGGGCCTGTGCGCTCAGTGCTGGTGGGCGACTAGAACTGTGTGTGGTGGCCTGGTACAGCTCTGTCTCATGACTGAGACCTAATCCTGCATTACTACACACACACACACATTCACGTTACCGTGGACCCGCCAAGTGAGGTCCGAGACGGAAAGGTGTATGTTGTTTGAAAGGATATGAGAGACGTACTGGGTCATATACACGCATCTTCAGTGTAGTAGGTTGTGTCCATCCTAAAACAAAATGCTGTGGCTTCGAGCAGGTACTGTCTCTCTTTCTCACACTGTTTTTATTGCCTTTTCTTATTGATTATTACATTCACAGACCTCATGCATTTGTTCAGTTTGTATGTTTGTACATGGTAGTTAATGAATGCGTGCATTTCTGTGTGAACACATAAAAGCCAATGTAAGTGTATCGTATTCATATGGACAAGATTATTAGTGGTGTTTGCTAAATAAACACACTCCTAACAGTAATTGTCAAGCTTTAGCACGTATCTCACCCAGCGTTATGTGCACTAAAAGCATGAGTGATTGTTAATATGATTCTGCTGTTACTTAAGTGATCTGACTTGCAAATGCAGTGAAAGATACATTATATGAGGAACCCAAACCATCTAATATCATACAGACTTGGGGGTGGGATCTTTTGAGCTAATAAGCAGACAGCATAGCAATGGTATAAACACTTGATTGATAACAACTGCCTTAACATCATGCTGGCTTTTGGCCTACAAATTGACGTCATGTTTGAATAGTTGAAACCAGTTTACTAAAACTAAAACCATTAAAAAGCTACTTAAAATAAGCATTAACAGAAACAAAATTAAAGAAGTCTACTTCCAGGAACAACAATTTACAGATAATGGACTCACCCCCTTGTCATCCAAGATGTTCATGTCTTTCTTTCTTCAGTCGTAAAGAAATTATGGTTTTTGAGAAAAACATTTCAGGATTTTTCTCCATATAATGGACTGATATGGTGCCCCAATTTTGAACTTCCAAAATGCAGTTTAAATGCGGCTTCAAACGATCCCAAATGCGGTTGTAAACGATCCCAGCCAAGGAAGAAGGGTCTTATCAAGCGAAACAATCAGTTATTTTCATGTAAAAAATACAATTTAAATACTTTTTAATCTCAAATGCTCATCTTGTTTTGCTTTCCCTGAACTCTGTGTATTCTGGCTCAAGGCAGTTAGGTTATGTTGAAAAACTCTTGATTGTATTTTCTCCCTCAACTTCAAAAATCATTTCAAAATTATCTTACATCGCTGCAGAAGTACCGACCCAGTCTTTGCAAAGTGAACATGCAAAGAAGATCAAACACCCTTAAAGGAGAAGTCCACTTCCAGAACAACAATTCACAAATAATTTACTCACCCCCTTATCATCCAAGATGTTCATGTCTTTCTGTCTTCAGTCAACTTCCAAAATGCAGTTTAAATGCAACTTCACAGGGCTCTAAATGATCCCAGCTGAGGAAGAAGGGTCTTATCTAGCTACAGAAAGGTACAACAATGTGGGACGATTCTGAAGTTGTAGGAGAAAATAACACAGAGTTTTTCGACATACTCTACCTTTTTGAGCCAGAGTACACAGAGGATGAACTTGTGGTGATTCAAAGACATGATTTGTAATAGTGATGGGAAGTTCGGATCATTTCACCGACTCGGACCTTCGAGTCTCCTTCAGCAAAATGAACAAATCTTTTTTCGAGTCATTTCGTTCATTTTAGCAAAATCAGCATCATGTGACAGCCCCATAAGATGAATGAACGACTCGAAAAACCTGAAGACTCGAAACAGGTGAACTAATTCCAGTACAGAACCTAATAGGATGTTGCACATGCGCGACTGAACGAATCACTCCCCGAGACAACTCGTTGTTCCCGAATCACATAAAAGATTTGTTCAAAATGAACGAATCGTTCAAGAACGACCCGTGGACGCGCATCCCAGGACCTGTGCTACACAAGCTTTTGTGCTTAAAAAGTATACAATTTTTTTTTTCCGAAAACAATGACCGATCGTTTCGCTAGATAAGACCCTTCTTCCTCGATTGGGATCGTTTAGAGCCCTTTGAAGCTGCATTTAAACTGCATTTTGGAAGTTTAGACTCGGGGCACCATTCCAGTCCATTATATGGAGAAAAATCCTGAAATGTTTTCTTCAAAAAACATAATTTCTTTTCGACTAAAGAAAGAAAGACATGAACATCTTGGATGACAAGGGGGTGAGTACATTATCTGTAAATTGTTGTTCTGGAAGTGGACTTCTCCTTTAAATATAAAAGAACTTACATTTATTTTAATTTAGCTAATTTTTTATTTAATTTTTCCTATTTTTATTTAGTTTAACTTGATGAACTAAAATGACTGAAACCAAAACTGAAGTAAAAGTGAAGAAAAACGATATAGATATATTTAAAAAATAATATTAAAAAGGCAAAAACACAGAACTAAATTGCTAAAATTAAAAAAAAAATGTGACTCTGGACCACAAAACCAGCTATAAGGGTACAAAATACTGAGAAAATCGCCTTTAAAGTTGTCCAAATGAAGTTCTTAGCAATACATATTACTAAAAAGTTAAGTTTTGATATATTTACAATAGGAAATTTACAAAATGTCTTCATGGAACATGATCTCTATTTAATATCCTAATGATTTTTGACATAAAAAAATTGATAATTTTGACCCATACAATTTATTTTTGGCTGTCGCTACAAATATGCGTGTACTACTTGGACTGGTTTTGTGGTCCACAAATTAGAATAAAAACAGGAAATAAACACTCCATTAAAATGTCCAGTAGAAACGTATTTTCATTTCTAGATTCTCTTGAGCCTGGTGACTACATCTGTCTATGTCTTGTCTGATTTTACCGTTCTCTCATCAGGTCAATGATTGTGCAAATGTTTTCCTCTGTAGCTGTGTGGATACTCAAATGAATGCTGTATTGATCATGGTGATGATGTATGTGTGTTTTGGTCTTTTTAAGGAAGCCAAAGCATTCTGGGCAGTGTTTGCCGTTTGATAATCTAATGGACTTCGCACTATCATACTTTACTCAGGTGTGAATTAGGGCTTAATGATTAACATGCATAAGAACTCACATACAATGATCAGTTTCACATGCAGGGATGTAGAGAAACAGGGCATACATGTATGTGTACAGTGCAGAGGGAGGTAAAGAGAGATAGAGGGAGAGAGATATAAATGGAGACGGAGGAGGGGATGTGTGGTATATTGTTGACTGTGATTAATGAGCTCTCGAGGGAGCAGTTTTAGTTTGGCCCCCTTGTGATGCCAAATGCTTTAGTTCAGAATCATCCGCTTTCATACGAAACCTCCTTGAGTAGCCAGTGATAAACAAGAAACAAATCTAAAGCTCTTTCAAAAAGTCCAGTTACAGTGTGTTTTAACTGTCATGCATTTACTGTAACAAACAAGTTTGGAGTCTCTTCTGCTCACCAAGGCTGCATTTATGTAATATAAATAGCAATATTGTGAAATAATATTACAATTCAAAATAACAGTTTTTTATTTGAAAAATATATTAAATTAAATTAAAAAATATATATTATAAAAAATATATTAAATTAATATACATATATTAAAATGTTATTTATTTCTGTGATGCAAAGCTGAATTTTCAGCATTATTACTCCAGCCTTCAGTGTCACATGAACTTCAGAAATCATTCTAATATGGTGATTTGCTGCTGAAGGAACATTTTTTATTATTATAATATTAAAATCAGTTAATGTTTTGTGGGAAATGTCATACTTTTAAGTCAGGATTCTTTGATGCATAAAAAGTTTAAAAAGAACAGCATTTATTTGATACAGAAATGCCATATTTGATCCTTTTAATGCATTCTTGCTCAATAAAAGTATTCATTTAAAAAAAAAAAAGTCCATATATTTGAACTGTGGTGTTAGTAGTACACATTTCTAAACAATATAAGTAATAAATTCAATTCATTGTACAGCCGGTGCTAAAACAAACTTTTGAAGTTGAACTACAGTATCAACTTGAACACTATACACTAACAGTTATTTTGGTAATTGAGTAATCTGTCGAGTATTCTGATGATTAAGTCGAGTAATGAGATAATTATTATTTTTTGTAGTAATAAAAATAGATCTAAGTGAACAGTAGCCTTTAATTATGCTTTATTATGATTTTTAAATTGGTTTAATATGTGGAATGAGCCACTTCCGGTATTTTGCCGATTATTCAACACGGGCAAAATGCATTTGAGGATTTTTTTAAACTGAATACTCAGATTGAATCAAGGAATCGTTGCAGCCCTAGTATGTACTTGACACATAAACACTATCTCAAGAACTGCTCTGAGAGTAACTTTAGGAGCATTTTACTATTTCTTTGGAGAGAAACTATCATTATATCATATACAAACAGAAACTAAAGTTCTTCACAGCAACCTGTCAAAATAATAGTTAAATTTAACTTGAAGAAACGGTGACAGAAATATATTACTTAATGTAATGATAGTACTACTGATAATAAAATTTTTATTAAAACCTTATTTTTTAAAATAAATAAATAAAAATAAATATTTTTAGATATATAAAATCTATTATTTAGACATGCTTTTGATTATTAAAATTTCATGAAACCATTCAAATGGAATCCAGAAACTGAATGAAAAACACAGACTTCGGTAAAAAAAAAAAGCTGAATTTGTGACAAAAATTTTTTAGTGTATTTCATAGTGTCACACCCCTGTGGACTGTTTATGTTGGTTTCTCCCTCTTGTGCCCATATTTGGTTGTTCCTGTTTCCTGTCCTCGTTTACTCATCATAAGTTAACCTTGTATCACCTGTGCCTTAATTATGTTCATCGTAATCACCTGTCTTTATAAGTCAGTATGAAAACTGCTATGATTAGTCTACTTTTAAAGCATAAATTTGATTTAAACAATGTCTACATAATATTCACATATGTTGTTTATAGAGGATGCATTGTATTAGCTCTACACTCAAATTTACCTTTTTTTTTCTTTTATTCCATGGCTCCATAGACTGTCATTTTCTCCGCAAGCTCCGCCCACAAAAAACATCATCACTGTTTGCAAACACTGAATTGGTTTGTTTATTCGTGTAAGTTTCATGATTTAAAATTAATTAGACATGCTTTTTGTTTGTTTTTGTTTTTTTATTTAACTATTAAAAGTCTAGAAAAATAAAAATGATTGAAAAAAAGCAGAATCCAGAAAAAAAAAAACAATAAGGAAAAAATGGGGGGGGGGAAGAAAGAAAAAAGTGATGATTTTGGGAAAAATGGCATGTTGATTTGATTTAGTGGTGCTTAAAAGTTTCAAAACAAGAAAATAATCTCTCTACACTTAACAAATATCGACTCATGTGGACACATATTCAACAATACTAAATGGGAAAAGGGTTGTGAGCTTGCAGATTTAACTCTGTGCTGGAATGAAATAATTGTTTCACAATGTAACCGGTGACAACGCATGTTTAATACTCTTCACAGAGCAGGAGCTCACATACACAAGTGGTCTAAACATGATAATTACAAAAAAAAAAACATTTTATGAAACTCTTTTTTTTGTCCAACAACATCTCTCTCGCTCTCTCTCCTCCTCTGCTCCCCCACTCCCGTTCCCGTCAGTCAATCTCGCAGCCGTTATCAGCGCAGCTCTGGCAGATTTAACGCAGGAGGATAGAAACATCTGGATCTTATTTAGTAAAATCATCCCTCTCTGTTTCTTTCTGCCCTGCTGGCACACTCATAAAACCGTCCGAGCAGAGACCCCAACCGCTGCGCCTCCAAAACATTACGTCAGTGCTGTTTTTTCCCAGTTTCATCACTCATTTTGTATAGAAAAAATACATTTTTTGATTTTTGTACTCATGAAAAGGCACAGTTTTGATCACTCAAATGGCTTATGCCAAGTGACTGCACTTGGACTCTTGAGTTTATACCTGGTGTAAACATACACTGACAGGCTTATATGGGCTTATAAGTGGATCAGTCATTCACAGAAATGATTCATGATGTTTCACTTTTGGATCAGGTGTTAAACCTGTTCACGATGACAAGTTGTTGGAAACGGTTTTGGAATATTTTGTGAGTCAGGATCGTGCTGGCTTTCTGTAAATGGTCGGGATATCCACTGGGGTGGGATGTGACCCCTCTCCGGCTGTGGGAGGCTGATGGAGCATTGAGTTTTCCCAACACTAACACTGGAATTCTTCACATTCCGTCTTCGTTTGTGGCCTAATCTATCAAAGAGAGAGAGAGAGGGGTTTAATGGGGGTCTCTACATACCCGACTACACCTCCACCTGACCTTGGACTGATTGTCCTCATTCTCTCCATCCTTTGCTGCCTTGCCTTGCTTTCTTTGTGTAATTCATAAATCTGTAGCTGTTGTTGAATCTTGCACTTTAGTGATTGCATTGATTGCATTATGCTTTTAGCAGGGCTTTTATCCAAAGCGACTTACAAAAGAGGAACAAAACACTTCCTCATTTCAATATCAAGATTTTAGGATGTAATTTATATGACTGTGTCAGGGAAAGTGTATATGTTTATATATTATGTGGTGTATCTGTTTTTTCAGTTTTTAATCACCTCTTCATTCTTCAATCATCCCTTCAGTCATTTAAATAATCCTGCAGTGTGACAAATCAGGACTCAAAAATACATTACTATGTTTTTTTTTTTTTTAAAGAAGTCTCTTCTGCTCACCAAGCCAGCATTTATTTGATCCAACGTACAGCAAAAACAGTACAATTTTAAAATATTTTTACAATTTAAAATAACAGTTTTCTATTTGAATATACTTTAAAATTTAATTTGTTCCTGTTATTTCAAAGCTGATTTTAGCATCATTAATACAGTCACACGATCCTTCAGAAATCATTCTAATATTCTGACTTGCTGCTCAAAAACATTTATTATTATTATTATTATTATTATTATTATTATTATTATTATTATTATTATTATTATTATTATATTACAGCTGAGTAGAATTTTTTTCAGGTTTCTTTGATGAATAGAAAGTTCAGAAGAACAGCATTTATCTGAAATAGAAATCTTTTGTAACATTATAAATGACTTTATTATCACTTTTGATCAATTTAAAGCATCCTTGCTAAATAAAAGTATTAATTTCTATAACAACATAAATAAAATTAATTAAAAAATGTATACTGACTCCAAGCTTTTGAATGGTATAGTGTATAATGTTACAAAAGTTTATTTGGGTCTTTATTTATTTATTTATTTGTTTGTTTGTTTGTTTGTATATTTTTCTTTTTTTACAATAATAATGTTAAAGGCATTAATTAAAATACATTAAATAAAAAATAAAATACAAAATATAATAAATAATAATAATCAAATTATTATATTTTTTCAAAGGTAAATAAGTTTCAGTAGAGCTCATAATTTGCAATAATAGCTATAAAGTAGACAAATGTTTGTATATTGTGTTTGCACAGCTTGATAGACAAGGCAAGTACTGAAAATGATGTATATTATAAAATTATATTTTCAATTTTGAACCCAAAAACATGCACTACCAGTCAAATATTTTTAAACAGTAAGATATTTAATGTTTTTTTAAAAAAGCCTGCATTTATTTGATCCAAAGTAGATCCAAAGTTTATTCCTGTGATTTCGAAGCTGAATTTTTAGCATCATTACTTCAGTCACATAATCCTTCAGAAATCATTCTAATATTCTGCTCAAAATGCATTTATTATTATTATTATTATTATTTATTTTTATTTTCAGGTTTGAATCGAAATAGAAATCTTTTGTAACATTATAAATACTGTATCTTTATCATCACTTTGATCAATTTTAAGCATCCTTGCTAAATAAAAGTATTAATTTCTATATGCCCCCCCAAAAATCCTGAATCCTGAAAAAAATGTACTCAACTGTTTTAAATATTGATAATAATAATAATAATAAGAAGAAGAAATGTTTCTTGAACAGCAAATCAGCATATTAGAATGATTTCTGAAGGATCATGTGACACTGAAGACTGGAGTAATGATGCTGAAAATGTAGCTTTGATCACAGGAATAAATTACATTTGAAAATATATTCACATAGAAAGCAGATTTTTAAAAAAAGTAAAGATATTTCAAAATTTTACTGTTTATGATGTATTTTGGATCAAATAAATCCAGGCTTGGTGAGCAGAAGAGACGTCTTTAAAAAAAAACATTAAAATCTTACTGTTCAAAAACTTTTGACTGGTAGTGTACCTTTTTTTAAATACATTATACAATGCATAAAGAAAAAGATTATGCAAGAGATTATGCAAGAAAAGGTGCTTTATTTAACTTGAGTTTGCAGGGTCAGTTAGCCTGGGTAAGAGTGACCTACTGCAGGTGTTGCAATGGAGTGATTACAGCGATGGGTCATGTGGTGGAGATTTGGAGAGATTTGGTAAAGAGGTGGAGAAGGGGGGTAGATGCATAGAGAGGTATGGATTGGAGGAGAAAGAAAAGCTACTTTGATGCAGAATAAAAGGAAACATTCTTCTTTTGGGTTTTTTACAGTTTGTGTTGTGTTTGTAACCTCCAAGACATTTATGCTTCCATTGACCTCATCAGTGATCAGTTTGAACATTATTAATTTGGCTATTAAACAAGCAAACAAATAATCAGGAGTGTTGCAAGCCACACAAAACCATCTGCTTCCCTTGTTGTGAAACTGTTATTTTATCACTGTAGAAACGGTGCGTAGGAACATGATGATCATCCTCCTCTCTCACTCTCTTCTTCTACCTTTCTGTGTCTCTCTCCCTCTATTTCCTTTGAAGGTCATGATATTAACAGCTCTTTGGAGCCAACAAACATTGACACAAGTATCTTGGAGGAATACATCAGCAAAGAGGACGACAGTACTGACATGTAAGAATCTGGAAACGGCTTGTACCGCTCGGTACACCAAATTAGTTCTGATGATGTGCTCTTTTTGATGATAATAAATCTTATTGGCTATTTGTTATTTTCCTCTAGTTGTTTCACAGAGGTCCACAGCACCCCGGGACCTCAGTATCCCTCGCCCCAGGCCGGGGCATCCTCTTCAGGGGGGGTAGGGTGTGGCGTGAGCCCACCCATCCCCCTGCGCCAGGGCGCCGTCCCGTCTCTGCCCCAACCCTGCCAGAATCCCTACCAGCCTCCACCGCCGCTGGGCCACCTCAGACACAACTACCCCTGTCTGGGTCAGCAGAGCCAAACACCCCAACACCAACAGCCACACGTCAAACCAAACCACCGCGGACAGTACGCACCGGGGTAAGACGAAGAGACTGCAGAATGTGCCAAAATATGTCAACATACACATTTTTCACCTAAGGGCTGGACATTTAAATTCAGACAAGTAAATTCAGAACCTCTAACCAATGTAATTTTCGGTTATTTAGTTTTGTAAAATTCTGTTAATACTTTCCTATTACAAACATACTACCGTGTGTGTAGTCGGACGCGTATGACCGTTGTGTTTGCATCTTTTTGCAGCGTCTTTTTGGCGCGTTTAAGACACCATGTCAAGTTAACAGAATTAAAACTTTTACACGCAGCGCCGCTCATCAATGTCAGTTCCAAAACAGTGGACCAATCAGAAGACCACGGAGGCGGGGCAAACGTTCCGAGCTTTTGTTTACAAAAAGCAGGTTGGCATGGCAACTTCTGTATTTGACGGCAACATGTCGGAGTAGGCATTCTGCGCTGCGCTTTTTTAAACCATTCTTGAGCGCTGTGTCTCGTGTTTTACATGCAAAGACGTATTCTGTGTAAATGGCCAGTAAGAAGCTAGAGTAAATACTTAAGCAAGACAAGATCACTGAGAGGAAGATGACATGCAACAGTGATCATGAGTCAGATTCATATCTATAGCCCCTTTCACACAGGAATACCAGTAAAAGAACAACTTTACTGGTAAATTCAATATTGCACTGTTCACACAGGCAATGGCGTTCTGTCTTTTTCCGGTAAAGCACCGTTCACACATCGGTTTCAAATTACTGGTAAATTCTGTGACATAATTAAATCGGAAATTGTAAACATGGTGGGGTAAACGCGATCAGTGTTTTTGTTAATGTTTTCATTTTTGTGTCAAATGTTCACATTCATGCTGCTTTTTTTGGGCTCAGAGACATCGCATTACACAACTTTAAAGACAGAGCGGAGTAAATACGTCATCTACGTCAGGATGTTGTGAATGGCCTTAGATTGGATTGGCCTGGAGTACATCTTACATCAGCGCGTTATGAACTCGTACATGTTCATACCGGTAATTTTCATTTTGCGTTCACACAGAGCAGAATTCCAGCAATTTACTGGTAATGTTACATCTTCTCATAACAGTACATTTCTGGAACAAGTTTACCGGTATTGTTAAAAAGGGCCTGTTCACACATGATTTATTTACGGCTATTTGTCTGTATGTGTGAAAGGGGCAAATAATTATATAATTATGAGGGCAAAAAAAAAAAAATGTAATCAAAATTAAAAAATTAAATAAAATAATAGTAATAATAATAATAATAATAACATTTTTAAAAATAATAATCATATTAAATCGTAATCAAGGTAAAACATTCAGTTAATCAAGATTTTGATTTTAGGTCATATTGTCCACCCCTATTTTCACCTGCTAAAAACTGAATATATATATATATATATATATATATATAATTATATATAATAATATATATTATTTATTTATTTATTTGTTTGTTTGTTTGTCTTTTGCTGTATTTTTGCCCTTATGGCAACATGATCTAATGAGAAAACTAATTTACGTGGTGGTGACTTTATGAATTTATATGATGTTTTTTGTATGAAAACACAGATTTATAGGGGGAAAAAAACATAACATAACATAATCATGAAGGTTCACCCCTAAACCTAACTGTAATCAGCAGATCGTACACAAACGTACAAATTCGTAGAATTTTATATATATTATTTTACAGCAAATTTGCATGATGTTATTCCAAATAATTAAAACAAATAAAAACTAAAAATATTTGTTTACTTATTTATTTATTTTATCCTTTCAATGTTGATTAGATTGTTTAAATATATTACTAATAATATATTAAATTAATATATTACTAAGTTCCGTCACATTTTCAGAACCATAGTACGTCAAATAGTAAGCCCCACCCCTTATGCCCATATGCCCCATATGCCTCTTCATTCCGTATAACCTCAGATAACCCTCCGCAACTCAGATAAAGGCTGAGTAAGACAGATGGAGGAGTGAACTGGGAATAAGCACTGAGATGTAAGATGAACGGGTCAGGCCTGATAACCTGTGAGGAGTTGTGCAATCACATATGCTGTTTATAATGTTGACCAAAAGGAGGCAGCAGGTATGTTGTTAGTGAGCTTTCTGACAGGTTTCTAATTAAAACATGAGTTAGTAAGTGATCAAATACATATATCAACACACTAAAACTCACTCAGAATGAATTACAATTGCAGAGCAACCACAAAACCCTGACAGTCAACTCATGTTGTTATGTATTTAGTTTGTTTAGTGTATATAAAATGTGTTTAATGTTATTGTTGTTGCAGAACGCTACCTGAGTCCCCTCCTGACTCCAGCTCAGAGCCGTATTCACCCCAGCAAGCCAACGGTAAGTTCAATCCACCTGAATGGTTTAATGTGAATCGAATTTCATATATAATCAAGACTACACATACACAGAAAACTGTTTAGGTTTTCTTTTAGAGTAATAAATATATTGTTGATAAATGTGTGAAGAGTAACAGTTTATGATGTATAAATGTGAAAATCAAAATTGAAGAAAATTTTAAATGTTACTTAGCGTCTGCTTATTAATTTTCTGCATTAGATCCGCACATGCTCAGGACAATGACGCCCGAGAACATGTGTCACATGACCAGTCCTCCACCTCTCCCCACACACCCTCACTATCCCAGCATGCACCGGGACATGTACCTTAAGCCAGAGCCCATGATCTCGCAGTATCCTATTGGCCCAGGCAGCGGAGGGGGCGGAGACATGCAACAGAGTCAGATGCTACATCAGCTCCTGCAACATCCGCAAGGACCAGAGTAAGAGAGAGAGAACCAGAGGATCATTTTGTTGCTCATTTTATTATGAGGTTGCTTCTTTATAGCTCAGGCAACTTGAATAAGTATGACCCTTTGAGATTTTAAGTAACGTGAATCTATATATATATATATATATATATATATATATATATATATTCATAGCATAATATTTAGCATTCATCATTCATTTTTTACAATTTAATTTAGATTAGAGTTAGACTATTTAAATATATTAATGATAATTTATTATTTAAATGCTTCCTCTTAGGATTTTTGCTGGTTATTTTATTTTATTTTATTTTTTAGCATTTTAATTTAAATAATAGTCAGATTATTTAAATGTATTAATAATACTTTTGAAATTTAAATAATTTTGAGTTATCCTGCAGTCAGTTTGAACGTTTGCTGAGGGCTTTATAGTGAGCCTTTGGTTTTATTTTTTTATTTTATTTTATTTATGGCATTCAGTAGTACTAATATAATTTCATAAAACCCTATTGGTTAATGAACTCCAGGTGAAGAAGTATTATTTCAATTTACATGTTGATTGATTTCTTTTTTTAGCATTTTAATTTTTAAATATATTAACAATTATTTTGTAATTTTAAATATGTTTAAGTATTTTATTTTATTTTATTTTATTTTATTTTATCCAGATTCAGTAACTATGAACTATTCAGTAACTATCTCAAAAAAACCCTGTTAAAAGTGAAAAAAATTATTTTAATCTTGACTTTGTGGGTTTTTTTTAATAATTTTAATTTAGATCAAAGCATTAATATTGAATAATTCATTTAAATATTTTAATATTTTTAAGTCATCTTGCAGCCTCTTTAGAAGTTTGCTGAGGGCCCTTAGTGGGCCCCGCTCTCCTGGCTGAGAACCACTGCAGTAGAGGTAGAGATGAACCATTAGTTTCAAAGGTCAAAAAATGAATGCTCTGTGTTTCTCCAGTGGGATTCCTGTACATCCAGCAAAGAAGAGAAAGCATTCAGATTCTCCCAACGGCACTCTGAACTCTCAGATTCTCACAGGCATCATCAAACAAGAACCAGGTACACATACACACACAGAATCCTGAACACAACTGCATTTTCAGCACTACATGACATATGTGCATTCGTGCTTTCACAGGTTTGATGCAGGATGCTGAAAACTCATATCTGGATCCAAACTACCAGTGCATAAAGTGGCAGCCACACCAGCAGAACAAATGGACTACATTATACGACTCCAGTGGAAAAGAACTGTGGGTGCTGCTTTGCTTTTACACACCTCTGCATTTAGATTTATGACAGCAGTGAGAAATGCATCGAGGGCGAGAGAGTGTGTTTGGGATTTAATGGGGTATAAGGAGGTATCAGGCTGTACTAAAAAAGAGAGAGAGATAGATGGAAGAGGCCAGGGAATTCCTATGAGGTGAGCAGTGTGTAGGAGTGAGAGCAAGAGCAGAGATCTGGCTTACAAGAGAGAGGAATGAAGATGAACAGAGAGAGAAACCAGAAATGGCATGACTTTAGATTTGGTACCACAAAATAGCCCTGATAGTGATATTAATTGAATTCATTTAATTAACAATTATTTATAAAATAATTCTAATTGATGTATATGAATAATTATTTATCAAATTATCTTATTTAAAAAAAAAAAAAATAACCCAAAAATAATCCCAAATCCCAAAAAATAAAATTAACCATAGTTATTTTTTTCTTGCTTGATTTTTTGTTTTGTTTTGTTTTTTTAATTATTGTACTGCCTTAATGGTTTGATGTTTTGTACTGTTTAATAAAAAAAAAAAAGAAATCAGAAAAAAAGAGGTTCCAATTTGAATCAAAAGATTCACAATCCGCTCCGAAGTCCCGATCTGAATCAAATGATTCGCGATACGCAAAGTTCTGATCTAAATCAAATTATTATCACTCTGTTGTTCTGATCTAAATAAAAAAATTTGCGAACCTGCTCCGAAGTTTCAATCTAAATGAATTAATTCACGATCAACACTCGAAGTTCTGATCTGAATCGATTCTCGAACCTACATTTACTTTGGAGAGAATCATTCAATTTAATTTTGAAGTTCTGATCTGAATCAAAAAATGTATATACCCGCTCCAAAGTTCCAATCTAAATCAAACGATTTGCGATATGTAAAGTTACGTTCTAAATCAAGTGATTCCCGCTCAGATGTTCCCATCTAAATTGAATAGTGTTCCAATGTTCCAATCTAAATCAAATGAAGTTCCGATTTGAATCAAAAGATTCACAAACCCGCTCCGAAGTCCCGGTCTGAATCAAATGATTCGCGAACCCACACTGAAGTCTCGATCTGAAGCAAATGATTCGCGACCTTTGGTCCGCAGTTCCGATGTGAATCAAAAGATTTGTGAACGTGCTCCGAAGTTCCGTTCTAAATCCAATGGTTCGTGATTCGCGCTCCAAAGTCCCCATCTTGACAATGATTCGCGAACCATCATTTCAGGTCAAGACAGAATGATTCGCGACCCAATGTGCATACTGTCCACCCTATCTGCCCTAAATAGTATTGAAAATCACTACTATCACATAGAACTTAGCATGGATAGTATGCACATTGGGATGCAGGCCCAATCTAAATCAAATGATTCAAGATACGCGATCCAATTCGAGCGCTTCTTTGCAACGTAATGGATTAACTGATTTGGAGTTCCGAAAAGCTCCGTTTCACCCATACATGTTTTTCAAAATCATTACAGGCGATGTTGAAATTCAAAAATGAATGGCTCGTTTGATCTTGCTTTTGTTAGTGAATCGCTTGAATCGAATGATCAAAGTCACATGTTTGAATCAATCGGAGCGGTTCCAGCGCAAACGACTCACTTAATTGGTTTGGTTTGTTAACCGTTTTTTTAACCGTGTTTTCCCGACACTGTCAGTACTACTACTGGTGCAGCTCGCTGGTTTTATGACATTAACTGAAATAAGCGAAGAAGGTATGATGTTTACAAATAAAATACCATATTTCCATTCTAAAGATAACATCCAACAAAAATCTGCGAACATATTCAGGTGAGGTAACAGGTTTTACTGCTAACTAGTGAAACACTCCATTAAAATGACGAGCTGCACCTCAAAATACATATCAGATGGAAACATTGTGCATTATGATCGAGTTTGTAGCTTAATTCACTGTATTAAATATAGTTTGAGCATTGCAGTTGAGTTGGTGACAGTTCAATGGGAAATCAGTTGAAAGCATCCAGTCATCTCATACCATTGAAGTGAATGTGGAAGTTGTCAGTATTGTAATAAATGTTTGTGAAAATGTTGTATCTGATTGTATTAGTCTATATAGAGTGATAGTCAGTGTAAAAAGAAGCAGATGAACACAAAACAGCTTAACATTAAGTTAAAGAGTGTAAACCTTTATCATTCAACTGAATTGTGCACATATGTTTAAAACACTTCAGCTACCTAATATGTTCTTACTCAGATTGTGTATTAAATGCACATCCTTTAAAGTGCACAGTATTCTAGTGTATTTACTTTAATATTTCAGGTAATATTATATTTTGGACCTATTTGGTAAGACCGAACAGTAGTTACATCCAAATATGCATAACAAGGACATTTAACATCCTCTCTTCCTCATGCAGTTTTCTTTCTCTTTCTCTCTTTCTGCCTCTCCAGTCCGATGCCTACATATCGAGTGGACGCAGATAAGGGTTTTAACTTCTCCTTGGCTGATGATGCATTTGTGTGTCAGAAGAAGAACCACTTCCAGGTGACCGTGTACATTGGGATGCCAGGAGATCCCAAATATGTCAAGACCAGCGAGGGGCTGCAACCCATCGAATGCTTTTACCTAAAACTCAATGGGGTCAAGGTGAGCACACAACCAGAACAAGTAATTCCTTCTACTATCATCTATAAACTCTAGCCTATCTTAGCATGTTTTTATCTATGTGTCTTCTAGCTGGAAGCGATGAATCAGTCCATTAATGTGGAACAGTCACAGTCTGACCGAAGCAAAAGACCTTTCAAACCAGTATTGTAAGTTTTACAGCAAATTTACTAATATTATGTGAGGATTTGAGGTGGCCTGTGACATAAATGTTAACTATTTGTTTTACAGAGTGACGCTGCCACCAGAGCAGGTGACGAAAGTAACGGTGGGACGTCTCCATTTCAGTGAAACCACAGCCAATAACATGAGAAAGAAAGGCAAACCGAACCCCGACCAGAGGTACAAAATATAACCCCAAAGTAACCCTAAATAGGTTTATTCACAACTTTTTACTCCCCCTCTTAGGCCATTCAAGATGTGAATGAGTTTCCTCATCAGAACAGATTTGGAAAAATTCAGCATCCTCTGCAGTGAATGGGTGCCGTCAGAATGAGAGTCCAAACAGCTGATTAAAACATCACAATAATCCAGAAGTAATCCATACCACTCCAGTCTACCAGTTAACATCTTGCTATTTAGACTCTCATTCTGACGGCACCCATTCACTGCAGAGGATCTATTGGTGAGCAATTAGTGCTACATTTTTCCAAATACTATCAATACTTTTCACAAATGCTGCATAAGTTTAAAATAACAGAATATTTCTCTAAAACTCTTGTGATTTTTAATTAGAAGCACTTATGTTTGTGTTTTGTGTAGGTACTTTATGCTGGTAGTAGCTCTTCAGGCTCAGAGTCACAGTCAGAGCTTCACAGTGGCGGCTCACGTCTCCGAGAGGATCATCGTCAGGGTAACCGCTGTCAGTCTGGTCGTGTCTGTCTGACCGACCTCCTCCAATCACAACCTGTTTCTGTGTGTTAATGATCCACCTCTGAAGTATCACTATTACTGTTACAGTCTAATGATTATGCTCCTCAAGTTGTTTACAGCTACTTTTGATTTCTTACCTCGTACCATTCAGCAGGGCTCTACGCTTACTTTTCTTTTTAGGAGCACAAAATTTTAGGAGCACCTTCTAACAATAATCAATAATCAAAATGTGTAAAAAAAATTAGCCTTCCCATTACAAGGTGATATTTGACACCTTTACAGATGTGATTTACAGGGAATTTTTATTTTTCTAACTTTATTAAAAGTATGTCATCTTTCATGTCAAATTTTTAAAAAATTATATTTTTTAAGCTTTTTAAAATTTCTAATTAAAACAACAGAATAAGAACAAGTACATTAAGAATAAGTTACCGATCAAATAAAATCAGTATTAACATAATTAATTTGTACTACGGAGGTGGGATAGAAGAACACAAAAGTGGCTTGTAGGTGTATTTTCATATATTTCATGAGGCTCAGAGGTGGCATGAGTGCAATCAAATGTATAAATTCATGTTGAGATTAATGTTTTAAATATACAAATTTGAATACAGAAATATTAAATGATTTAAGTAACTGAAAAGATACTTTAAAATGAAACTAAATCTGGCAGCAAGTCACTTATTTAATTACTGAATCATTCATTCATTTGATTCGTTCGAATGACTGATTCATTCAGGAATAAAGCAAGTGACTCTCTTTACGAATGGGAAATTAAATCACTGACTTACTAGATTTGTTTGAAAACGCACGTTCATTCATAAACGAAACACCGCTGTGTTTGAATGGAGATGTGCAGCGACTCAGTTGTGACTTGTTTCAGACTATTTTTGATGATGAAATAGAGCAAAATCAGGCAATAGTGTTATAGTCACAATTTAAGTCACTTAACACTAACTTCTTGTTTATTTAACAGTTGTATTAAATCAACAAATAAATCAAACTCCCTTAAAAATCATTAAAAGCTGTCACTCGTCTTAGTTCATCACAATCTCACAAAGTTACATTATAATCAACGAAGCTCTCTACACTGCACAATGAATGTATTATTTACACTTCTCTACACTTTGTTTATGAAAGGATTGGTGAGATATGTCTGTGATACATTACTCAACGTTGCAAAAACACGTAGAAACCTTTGAAGCTCCTCTCAGCACAAACACAAATATGCTGATCGATATCAGTTGCACATGGTGCTCCTAAATACTTTTTAATAGTCGCACGCTATTAGTTTTCAGGTCGCACTGTAGAGCCCTGTTCAGTGTTTTTTGTGTATTCGTTTTAAAACTCTATTATATGCAAATATTTATTTGAAGTTTTATATGTAAATCTATTTAAAAGTCAACTAAATTTGCAGTAACACCTTCCCTTCCCAGCCAGTTACTTAAATGATTGTTCTATTACTTAGTCCTTTTTCTTTCTTTGTTTTTTTCTCTGTCTCTCAGGCATCTAACCCGGGTCAATTTGAGAGTGACAGTGAAGTGTTGTGGCAGAGAGGGCAGCTGCCGGACTCCGTGTATCATCACGGCCGAGTGGGCATCAATACGGACCGGCCGGATGAAGCCTTGGTTGTCCACGGCAATGTGAAAGTCATGGGTTCTCTTGTGCATCCTTCTGATATTAGAGCCAAGGAGAATGTGAAGGAGGTACATTTTTAAGTGTGTGCATATCTCTCTTTAGACACATGCAAAACGTCTTGCTTTTTTGCAAACTGAGAACATTAGCAGCCCCACAAACATTTTTAATGGACATGAAACTATTTCCAGTGTGATAAAGGAATGATTTAGCTGTCTTCGCTCATATATTTACAAACAGTGCATGAATATCTCTCATATTTTCACTCTCTTTCTTCAGGTGGACACCACTGATAACCTAAGGCGGATTTCTCAAATGAGGCTGGTTCATTATCAGTATAAGCCTGAGTTTGCTGCCACAGTGGGCATCGATGCCACTTCTGAGACGGGTACTGCCAAACAGATCAATACCCGTATAAATTCCCAATTAGGCTCATATTTCTGGAAGCCCATTTCTGACACTAAATTAAAAAAATAAAAAAGGTTCTTACGTATTTTTATCTCACAATTCAGAATTTTTCTTCTCGCAATTGTGCAGTTGAGTTCACATCTTGCGATTCTGACTACTTTTCTCATAATTGCATGGTATAAATTGTATTTCTCAGCATTGCATTTTACATATAAAATGAGATAAAGTTTATATATATAATGAGAAAAGAATTGCGAGATATACACTTGCAATTCTGACCTTTTTTTCTCAGAATTGTGACTTTATAACACAATTGCAAGTTATTACATCAGAATTGTGAGACATAAACCTGCAATTTGATATAAACTTACAATTTTGAGAAAAAAAAGTCAGAATTGTGAATTTGTATCATGCAATACAGAGAAAAAAAGTCACAATTGTGAGATAAAAAGTCACAATTACCTCTTTTTATTTTTTGTGGTGGGAAGGGGCTTCCATATATTTCACCCCAAAATTAAAAGAAAAAATATTTTGCATTAGGGAAACTGAGCATATTTGTAGGGCTATGAAAATCATTATTTTCTCATTATTTTGTCTGGACAGAAATGAGAATTTGTGTTGGTAAAAATATGCTTCATGAAAATAATGTTGCAATGCAAGAAATTGTAATGTTACTAAAACACATGCTAAATTAGTGTTATTTTTGTATTATTTATGTATATCTATTACTATTTTTAATTAAATTGTTATTTTTGTATTTTCAATTTTCATTTTAATTTTAGTTTAAGTTATTTTATAGGTTTTGTTAATATTTCTGTTTGGCTTTAATTTATATCAGTTAGATGCTCAGGCAACATTTCTAATTTTGTTTCTGTTTTTCATTTTCTCATCTAATATTATATCACATTATAATCACTAAACTATGTTTTCTTTAATGAATACTTAAATTTACTCAATTACTTTAATCAATATTTTAAGCTGTTGTCAATAACAAAAGACTTTAAAATTGAATCTAAATTATACATATTGTATATTGCTCTTTATATTGTAAATTATTATTAATATCGATATAGAAAACAATACATTGTTTATTTGTGCAGGGGCATTTTTTCCCCTTTTTCTTGACTTTATGGAGAATTTTTGTTCATTTTGGTGGCATTTTTGCCACAGGTCCTTGTTAATTATTTTATGTCAGCTTTATTTCAATGATCAAAATATATTTTTTAATAGATTTAGTTCTAGTTAGCAATAAAAGTGTTGTGCTAAAATGATTCCTTAATTTCTCCTTTTTTGATTATGGGGTGAAATGTGACCCGGACATTTCTTTGTGACTTATTCACAAAGGATTAGTCTGTTACAACCGCTATTTAGTAGGTAGGACTGTGAAACTAGTGCTTAACAGAAACTTAGTGTGTCTAGTTAACAGGTTGTATGTGTGTGTTATCAGGGGTTATCGCTCAGGAGGTCCAGCAGATTCTGCCAGAGGCTGTAAAGGAGGGAGGGGATGTGGTGTGTGCTAATGGAGAGACCATCCCTAATCTACTGGTGGTCAATAAAGTATGCACACACAAACATATTCTTACAGATGCCAACACAGTCTCTCTGCCTCTCTCTCATGTTTGTGTTTTATTCTGCAGGAACGGATCTTTATGGAGAACGTGGGAGCGGTGAAAGAACTCTGCAAACTCACTGATAATCTGGAAACTCGCATTGACGAGCTCGAACGCTGGAGCCGAAAGCTCGCCAAACTGCGCCGACTAGACAGCATGAAGAGCACTGTCAGCGGAGGCACAGTCAGGTGTGTGTCTATGAAGTGGTGCACTCACACGTGCATTTGTTATTTCAGTAAATTCAAAGTGAGGAAGTCTGAAGAAATATGCTCTTTTTTCTAGTCAATCAGGAAGCTATTTTAGCAGAACCGGAAGTGGCCCACTCAAGAAAAAAACAGCGAAGCCAGGAAGCAAGGTATGATTTAAAACAGCCTTCCTCTTTACATTTATATAAGTAAAGTGCAATAGCAAAAAATGCAGTAGAATCATGTAAGATGAGATAGAATCAAACAGTGGGTACAGAAAGTATTCAGACCCCCTTAAATTTTTCACTCTTTATTATATTGCAGCCATTTGCTAAAATCATTTAAGTTCATTTTTTTCCTCATTAATGTACACACAGCACCCCATATTGACAGAAAAACACAGAATTGTTGACATTTTTGCAGATTTATTAAAAAAGAAAAACTGAAATATCAGTATTCAGACCCTTTGCTCAGTATTTAGTAGAAGAACCCTTTTGATCTAATACAGCCATGAGTCTTTTTGGGAAAAGTTTTTCACACCTGGATTTGGGGATCCTCTGCCATTCCTCCTTGCAGATCCTCTCCAGTTCTGTCAGGTTGGATGGTAAACGTTGGTGGACAGGATGGCCAGCTCTAGGAAGGGTTCTGGTCGTCCCAAACATCTTCCATTTAAGGATTATGGAGGCCACTGTGCTCTTAGGAACCTTAAGTGCAGCAGAAATTTTTTGTAACCTTGGCCAGATCTGTGCCTTGCCACAATTCTGTCTCTGAGCTCTTCAGGCAGTTCCTTTGACCTCATGATTCTCATTTGCTGTGACATGCACTGTGAGCTGTAAGGTCTTATATAGACAGGTGTGTGGCTTTCCTAATCAAGTCCAATCAGTATAATTGAACGCAGCTGGACTCAAATGAAGGTGTAGAACCATCTCAAGAATGATCAGAAGAAATGGACAGCACGTGAGTTAAATATATGAGTGTCACAGCAAAGGGTCTGAATACTTAGGACCATGTGATATTTCAGTTTTTCTTTTTTAATAAATCTGCAAAAATGTCAACAATTCTGTGTTTTTCTGTCAATATGGGGTGCTGTGTGTACATTAATGAGAAAAAAATGAACTTAAATGATTTTAGCAAATGGCTGCAATATAACAGAGAGTGAAAAATTTAAGGGGGTCTGAATACTTTCCATACCCACTGTATATGGATTTAAATGAATGGATTTAAATCATTAAATGAGATGGGAACAGATGACATGAAATGTGATAGAATCATGAAATAGACTTAAGTGGAATAGAATCATTTTTGATATGAGAGAATCATATGGCATAGAAGAGAATCATATAGGAAAGGACAGAATTTAATCCAGGATGGATTAAAAATCATATGAAATCGAAAAAAAATTCCTAAATGGAATAGAATCATCTTGGATGGGTTAGAAATCATATGAAATAGAGTAGAATCATATTGGATGAGATAGAGAACATTTGGAATGGAGGCTCCATCATATTGGATGGCATAGAAATAATAGAATGGAATAGAATCATATAGGATTGGTTAGAATCATATGGAATGGAGTAGAATTTTGGATAACAGAATTATATGGAATGGAATAAATTAGGATGGATTAAAAATCATATGAAATCGAATAGAATAATAATGGATGGGGTGGAATGGAATATGGAATGGAATATAATCATATAGGATGGGATAGAATCACATGGAATTGAGTAGAGTCAAATTAAATGAGATAGAAGGAAATGAACAGAATCAAATAGAATGGGGTAGAAATTATATGAAATGGAGTAAAATCATATTGAATGAGATAGAAAGCATACAGAATGGAGTAGAATTAAACTGTATGGGATAGAATCATATGGAAAGGAATATAATCCAATAGGAGGGATTAGAAATCATATGGAATGGAGCAGAATAAATTGTGAATCATGTGAAATGGAGTGGAATTATAATGGATGGAATAGAGTCATATGGAATGGAATCTAAATGCAATGGAGTATAATCATATGGAATGGAATAGAATCATCTTGGATGGGTTAGAAATCATATGAAATAGAGTAGAATAATTTTGGATAAGATAGAGAACATTTGGAATGGAGTACTATCATATTGGATGGCATAGAAATCATGGAATGGAATAGAATCATATGGAATGAATAAATAAGGATAGGATAGGAATCATAATGTAATGGGAATTAATCATATAAGATGAGATAGAAATCATGGAATGGATTAGAATCATATTGGAGGGGACGGAATCACATGGAATTGAATAGAATCTTATTGGACAAGATAGAAATGATATGGAATGAAATAGAATCAAATGGAATGGAATAGAATCATATAGGATGGGATAGAATCATATGGATTGGGATATAGAATGAAATAGGATCATATTGGATGGGATGGAATCATATGGAATGTAACAGAATCAAATCAGGTGGAATGGGATAGATTTGTAGAATAAATAATAATGAATGGGATTGCATAGAATCAGTAGAATATGATGAGGTAGGTGAATGGAATTGAATTATTTGGACTGGGATAGAATGGAATTGGGATGAGTTGAGGTGACTTGAGATGGAATGGAATTGAATGATTGTTGAGATGTTGTTGTTTTTGCAGAGGTCAGTCCCGGAGCAGGGCTGCCTGAGTCACAGATTCATGCAGGGCACCATCCTGGCACTGGTCATCATAATGGCCTTCAGGTGAGGGAGGGAATCATTCATCCCCAAAACATTAGAATGAATATTTTGAGTCTCTGTTTCACGCTCATTATCATCTCGTTCTGTAGTGTCATCTCCATGTCCATCCTCTATGTGCTCAATCTTCAACACCATGGAAGCATAAGTGATGTTGAGGGGTATGTACATGTTCACACACACATCCATTCACACGCACACATCACCACGTCATGCTCAGAGGTCTTTCTCTTTATGCACGCTCTTGTTTGATCTCCTCCTGCTCATTTCTCTCAGTGTCGTTTGTAGCTCTGCAACCCGCTGCCTTCTCTTCGTCTCTTGGACGCCCTTCCTTACTGCAACCGTCACATTCTGTCCATCCTTCTGTCTGTGGTATGCTGTCCACTTCCTTCTCTCTGTTTCTCTATCACTTCATCTTCTCATTCAGAACCGAACAATTTCCAGTCCTACATTTCCCAAGAAGTGTTTTTGAGACAAAGTCTCTTATGTTGACTAAGGCTGCATTTGTTTGATCAAAATACAGTAAATATTGTGGAATTGATATTGCAATTCAAAATAACTGTTTTTAATTTGAATATATTGTAAAATAGAATTTATTTCTCTGATGCAAAGCTGAATTTTCAGCATCATTACTCCAGTCTTCAGTGTCACATGATCCTCCAGACATCATTCTAATATTCTAATATGTTTTGTTGCTGAATGAACATGTAATATTATTATTATCAGTGACATTTATTCACAGCTTAATCTCACAAGTGAGATATTAAAGAGACCTCTTGTTTTTTTTCTTTTTTTTCTTTCTTATGGCATAATCTCTCTCTCAGCAGGTCTCGTTCTGCCCTGGGTTCGGCTCGCCAGGCTTCTTTCTCTCCTGCCAGAGTGACCACAACCACTTTGTCCCCAGGTCCCAGAAAATACACTCATGCGAACAATACAGCTGTTGTGTTTTCCAATACACATATTTTGATTATTACTTATCCGTTTACAGACTCCACCTCCCTATCATTGTCCAATCACCTGCCCTGCTGCCCTCCAACACCTGCCACAACCAACCAATCAGCCACTGTCAGTCTGTTGCCAGGCAACAACCAATCCACTCCAGGTATGACAACAACATCACAAGACAAATTAAAAATATTGAAATCTGAAAGATTGTGAATTTTCAACCATGACTCGTTAACACTTTACTTGAAACTTTTATATGTAATGCATTATAGAAATATTTTTACTGCTTGAATAATGCCTTGTAATACACCTTATAATGCACTATAATCTCATGAATAATTGTAATACAAAATAATATTTATCTATTATTTGCTACACCTTTAGAAAGTATAATTAATTAAATCACTTGACAAACAGACAATTTCGGATGTAACAAGAAAAGCAAATACTATAAAGCATTTTAACTTAAGTTATGATTCTTTATGAAAACATACAATGCATTATAATGTAAATTATGAATACTTTTATAACTTTTATATACTTTTATAATAGTGTTGTCAATGATGTGTTAAACATTAACATGAAATTATAATATTAATTATAATTAATTATAATTGCTCTGCTTTTTTATAACATGCCTTACTCTATATTTTTTGTCAAAAAAACAGTGTTTCACTCAAAAAAAAATGCATCAAATGGTTAAATCAACGAATCAGTTTGAATGAACAAATTAATGAATCAGTGAATTGACACATCAATAATATCTTCTCAAAACTCCTCTATACTGCTCCTTTGTTGGATTAAGTAGAAGGATTCATTCAAATCTTCTTTTCATATACAGTATCATTTTTCTTTCACTGTATCTCTCTCTCAGACTCCAGTACTGGCGTTCCCACCCAGGCCACTATTAACAAGAAGGCAAAGTCTCGGCCGCTGGACAAAGACAGCCGGAATAAGAACCGTCTGAGTCATACGTCGGCTCCTCTGTTCCTCAATAAAGGCAAACGGCCGCCTCAACCTCCAGAGCTGAGCGGAGCAACCAAACGCTTGCCTGGTGGACAACAGCCACCGTCCCGGAGACAGCGCAGTGTCAACACACAGGGTAGAGCATACACACACACTCACTCATATATACAGTTGAAGTCAAATTTTTACATACACCTTGCAGAATCTGCAAAAATGTTAATTATTTTAGCAAAATATGTGGGATCATACAAAATGCATGTTATTTTTCATTTGACCTGAATAAGATATTTCACATAAAAGACGTTTACGTTTACGAAAGAAAATAATAGTTGAATTTATAAAAATGACCCTGTTCAAAAGTTTACATACACTTGATTCTTAATACTGTGTTGTTACCTGAATGATCCACAGCTGTGTTTTTTTTGTTTATTTGTTTAGTGATAGTTGTTTATGAGAACCGTGTTTGTCCTAAACAGTTAAACTGCCCGCTGTCTTTCAGAAAAATCCTTCAGGTCCCACAAATTCTTTGTTTTTTTTTAACATTTTTGTGTATTTGAACCCTTTCCAACAATGACTGTATGATTTTGAGATCCATCTTTTCACACTGAGGATAACTGAGGGACTCATATGCAACTATTACAGAAGGTTCAAACACTCACTGATGCTTCAGAAGGAAACACGATGCATTGAGAGCCAGGGGTGAAAACTTTTGAACAGAATGAGCATGTGTACATTTTTCTTATTTTGCCTAAATATCATATATGTTTCATTTTGTACTGCCCTTCAAAAGCTACAGAAGATACGTACATGGTCCCCAGAAGACAACAAAGATTAAATTTACCCTGATCTTCAAATTCCAAAAGTTTTCACCCTCCGGCTCTTAATGCATCGTGTTTCCTTCTGAAGCAGCATTGAGCGTTTGAACCTTCTGTAATAGTTGCATATGAGCCCCTTAGTTGTCCTCAGTGTGAAAAGATTGGTCTCAAAATAATAGAGTCACTGTTGGGAAGGGTTTAAATACACAAAAATGCTGAAAAACCAAAGAATCTGTGGGACTTGAAGGATTTTTCTGAAAAACACGGGCAGTTTAACTATTCAGGACAAAAATAGAACTCAAAGAAACTGAAAGGGTTTAATGGAAAACTGATTAAAACCATTACAATATTGTTTAATATTATATTTTCATCAAAATCAGCACAAATAAATGGTGGATTTTTATATATATATTTGTTTCTTGCACAGATGGAAATCCACCAGCATGTCTAAGCAAACTTCACATCCTCGAGATGGATCAGGAAATCAGAACGCTTGATTGTTCCTCATCTGAGAGCTGCAGGTGTGTGTGCGTGTGTGTGTTTAGGTTGTATAATATCTCACATAATGGCCTCTTATTTAGTAGCACTGACGTTTCAGGCCTCTAAGCTGATGTGTTTTATTTGTTTGCAGCTTTACTGTGTTTCTAAATGGAGACAAAAACTCATCCATGCCTTATATTACTCTGCACATGATGTGAGTATAACAGTTTTTGGCTTATGCTCCAGTTATATTGAGAGATTTGCTTTGTAAGCAATTGCTCCTCGCTGATATTATGTTTTTATCCAAGATGTAGATGAGTTTGTTTTTTCATCAGATTTGGAGAAATGTAGCTTCACTTGCTCACCAATGGATCCTCTGTAGTGAATGGGTGCCGTCAGAATGAGAGTCCAAACAGCTGATAAAAACAATAATCCACAAGTAATCCACACCACTCCAGTCCATCAATTAACATCTTGTGAAGTGAAAAGCTATATGTTTGTAAGAAACAAATCCATCATTAAGGCATTTTAAGTTCACACCATCACAAGCAGCCAAAATACAAGTCCATAAAAGCATTTCCTCCTCACTTCCACTTCACTGCAGAGAATCCATTGATGAGCAAGTGATGTAATGCTAAATTTCTCCAAATCTGATGAAGAAACAAACTCATCTACATCAAAGATGGCCTGAGGGTGAACTATTCCTTTAAAGTTAGTGATATTCCAGTATTTCATTAATGGATGTCCTCAGAGACATCCACAGACGTCTGGGATAATCCAGAATATCCTCTGACCCTACAATCACCCCTGATACACCTGTGACTCATCCAGATTTCTTGTTCTCCTTTAAGCTCCTCTGAGGAGGTGTGGGTGTGGCAGTGTGGAGCCACCAGGGGACGACTCTGTCCAAATCACCCAGAAGCTTCTTTCTCACTCGAGCGGAGCACTTACACAGCGGTGAGATTGTTGGTCCCAGTTTATATGGTGTTGCACCTGCAGTAACTAAGAATATCACTCTATAAAAATGCTTTGGTTGTCACATGCAAATGTCTTTTCTGACAGGGAACCAGCCACCTGTGGTCACTTCCTGTTATGCCTTTTCAAGAAGTCACCTACCATTTCCAAGTGTCACATTCGGTGAGTGAACTTCAAACATGATCTTTTGCACTTTCAGTGTGTTCCATCCAGACACAACCAGAAAATGATTCTTTTGAACTGCTTGATTCACATGAACTGAGCAAAAGAATCAGAATCAGTCTTCCCAGTTCTATCTGTTTTGAAGTTTTATTGTGCATGTTTATTGTGTAAGTTACCATTTAACCTCTTTGTTTACAGAGTCAAACGGGATGTAGCAGTAAAGACGACGTTGCGTCCTCCCAATGCTCTGAGTACAGTTTCCTCATTCAAAGCACATGCTAAGCGAGATTCATTCTATTCAGCTTCAACTTCTGTGTCCACTCGTATCACTGCCCCAGATTTAAAGACTGTTTTATCTGGGCGAGCTGATAAAGACGTCTTATCTGTGTTTGTTCTGCGCATATTTGTACAAGACGAAAGGAAAATGTGCATTTTTCTAAAAAAAAAATTCCGTGATCACTTAGCCTTAACCTTGATTATATTATACTGCTTAGCACACATACACACACACATTTACATATTAAATTGCTTTTTGATTTGCAAAGATATAATATAAACCGGTACCAGCGAGCGACTGTTGAAAGGTCTTTTTTCTGTCTCTCTCCGTCTTTATGTAAAATTGATGGTTATAACATAAATTACGCTCAACAAGAAATCAGAAAAGACCTTGTTTACTTTTCTAAAACGTGTTTTTGTGCATGATTCACTGCTACATGTTATTCCAAAGGCGTCAGTGGACATTGGCATTTTTTTAAATCCAGTTTAATGAAATTTAAAGCAATAGTTCACCCAAAAATTAAATGTTGCTGAAAATGTGCTCACCCTCAGGCCATTCAAGATGTAGATGTAGATCAGATTTGGAGAAATGTAGCATTAAATCACTTGTTCACCAATGGATGTGAATGGTGCCGTCCAAATAGCTGATAAAAATATCACAATAATCCACAAGTAATCCACACTAGTCTGGTCCATCACTTAAAATCTTGTGAAGCAAAAAGCTGTGAGTTTGTAAGAAATAAATCCATCATTAAGATGTTTTTTTCACTCAAACCATTGTTTAAAGCTATAATATAAGTGTTTTGTTCATAATAATTGCGTCTTGTCTGAATCAGGACAGAAATGTGCACAGATCAATCACTGTTTACAAGGGAAAACAGTTCAAAACAGCTCTAAACAAATACATTTATGGATTTTGATGTGTGAGGAAAACAGCAGATGGACTTTTTTCACTGGAGGAAGCGTTATTATGGATTACGGATTGTAGCCAGAAGTGATGATTTGAAGTTAAAACATCTTAATGATGGATTTGTTTCTTACAAAAACACAGCTTTTTTACTTCACAAGATGTTAATTGATGGACTGGAGTGGTGTGGATTACTTGTGGATTATTGTGATGTTTTTTCTCAGCTGTCTGGTCTCTCATTCTGACGGCACCCATTCACATCCATTGGTGAGCGAGTGATCTAATGCTACATTTCTCCAAATCTAACAAAGAAACAAACTCATCTACATCTTGGCAAATTTTAATTTAATCATTCTGATGGTCATTGATAAATCTCTCCAAATCTGCTTAGACGCATTCTTTCACATTTTAGTCAATTTCAAACAGCTTTCTCTATAATGTACCACCTGCATTCAAGTCTTTTTTATTTTTCTTGGTTGTTGAGTATGTATACACTGGAAATGACTTTAAAGGGGAAGTCACATATAATGTACTCACCTCCTTGTCATCCAAGCTGTTCATGTCTTTTTTTCTTCAGTCGTAAAGAAATTATGTTTTTTGAGGAAAACATTTCAGCATTTTTCTCCATATAATAGACTGATATGGTGCCCCAGTTTTGAACTTCCAAAATGCAGTTTAAATGCAGCTTCAAACGATCCTAAATGCGGTTGCAAACAATCCCAGCTGAGGAAGAAGGGTCTTATCTAGCGAAACGATCGGTTGTTTTCATTTTAAAAATACAGTTTAAATACTTTTTAATCTCAAACGCTCAACTCTGTGTATTCTGACTTAAGACAGTTAGGGTATGTCGAAAAACTCCAATTGTATTTTCTCCCTCAACTTCAAAAATCATTTCAAAATCATCCTACATCGCTGCAGAAGTACCGAATCAGTCTTTGCAAAGTGAACATGCAAAGAAGATCAAACACCCTTAACAAAAAAGGTAAAACAGCGATATAGGACGATTTTGAAGTTGAGGGAGAACATGAGATGGGAGTTTTTCGACATGCCCTAACTGTCATGAACCGGAACAAAAACAGTCCAGGCAGAGTAAGACAAGATGAGCGATTGGCATTAAAAAGTATATAAACTATTATTTTTATTAAAATAACCGATCGTTGCGCTAGATAAGACCCTTTTTACTCGGCTGGGATCGTTTACAACCGCATTTGGGATCATTTGAAGCCGCATTTAAACTACATTTTGGAAGTTCAAAATCGGGGCACCATATTAGTCCATTATATGGAGAAAAATGCTGAAATGTTTTCCTCAAAAAACATAATTTCTTTACGACTGAGGAAAGAAAGACATGAACGTCTTGAATGACAAGGGGGTGAGTACATCATATGTGAATCTTTGTGTTGGAAGTGGACTTCTCCTTTAACTGCACCACCTCATTATTAATGAGATGCAAATTGGGTTATTTACCTCACATTTTGTTAAACTTCCCATAACTGCTGTCGAATGCTACGGAGGTTTTTAATAATAAACAGACAGGGTCTCTATAATTAACAACCTCATTTGTGCAGTCACGTCCACTGGAGAGACAGTTAAGATGGAGAAGCAGTGTAGAAAGTATCTACATGTAATACAGTTGATGAATAGTTACTGAAATAAAGATATCGCCTCATCTCAAGAAAGAATTAAAAGAGGAATCATAGAAGCAACTACTGGATAAGTTAGAGTCACTGGATTTCTTTTTAAAACTGGATAGATGTCACACTGGATCCAACAGCAATCACAAGTCAAACACTGTGGCAAAAACACTGGATCATTATCACCATTATAAGTCAGGAAACACTTCAAATTAAGTTTTACTATGGTACTTTTGTTACTTTATTCATTTACACTGTTAATCTTTCATTTTAATGCATTGTTTTACCTTTAGTGTGCTGCTCTGCATGCTATACTTAAGCAGTAACCAATGATTGTGTTCAGAATACATTTTTTGAATCTTTTGAACAGTATATATGCAGTATATTCTTGTATAGTTTTATCTGAACATTTCGTCAGAAGGATCTCAGTGGTTTCTCAGAGAATTTATCAGACAATGTCCCAAACTTTTAGCGTTACTAAACAAAAACCAGAAAACCTGATTTTTTTAACCAGATTTATTGTGTCTTTCATGTAATCCAGCACTATGTACAACACCATATTTGGAGTCTTTTTGTCTTTGTATCTTATCCTTGTACACGTAACTTGTTTAAAGCAATAAGGAAAGCCATAATGTAGTCTTTGTAAGGCTGGGTAATATGTGATTATGTTAGTCATGGTCAAATCATGAGGAGAACCAGGAAAGTGTTGACGGAAAATGTGCACTAAAATTACAATTTCCATAATGCCATACTAATGATACTGATTTGGGATGATCTTTTGAAATCTAATATATGGTTATTTTTTAAAAATCATTGAGGATATCACATATTCTGTCCTGAATAAACCAGCCTCTTGTGGAAGCACTTCCAAACTATGCACTGTAAATATGTTTTTCTAATGTTTTCTGTGACATCTAAAACTGTTTAAAAACTCTGTAATATATAAAATGTTCTTGTGAGTTCAGTTTGGTTTTTGTTGTTTGTTATAACTCATATCTTTCATTATGTGCAACAGTATCCTTTATTTCTGTACTTTTTACTTGTCATTAAATTCGTTTTTATAACATGTCATTTTATTTTACTACATTTATGATTTGTTCTCTGTTAATCATAACACATTTGATTAAAATCATTGTATTTTTTACTTTAACCAGTGTTGTCAAATGATTAATCGTGATTAATGGCATTCAAAATAAGTTTTTGTTTACATAATATATGTGTGTACTGTGTATATTTATTATGTAGATGAAAATGTTACATTTATATATTAATTTTTTAATATATAATATTAGTTATATGAATATAAATATATACATGTGAATACTTTCAAATATACATTGTATGTGCATTTATATATACATAATAAATATACAGAGTGCACACACATATTATGTAAACAAAAACTTTTATTTTGGATGTGATTTATTGCAATTAATCGTTTGACAGCACTTTTGACATTTTAATTAGTCTTACAAGGGGGTGAAACATTTCCTGTTTATCAATTAATTTTTCTCAGTTGTCTGTTTTATATTTATCTTTATGGCTTTAAGCCCTGTAAGAACTAAAATATTAAAAAACTGTTGATTCACTGTGTTTGTTACATTTTCTCATTTCCATTGCTTTATCTGAGCTTTCTGAAAGCCTCTGTTGTATGTTGATACATAATCGTTATTTTTAGTTCGTCTGCATAATTTGTCTCACTTTTTTGACATGTATGTTTACTGATGTCATAATACAAATGCATGCAAGCATGATGCATAAATTAAATAAATATTTTTTCTGGATACTAAATTTAAAATTTTCCTTGTGTGAGAGCCATAAATAAATGTCTATCTATCTATCTTTCTATCTATCTATCTATCTATCTATCTATCTATCTATCTATCTATCTATCTATCCATCTATGGAGCGTTGGGACTTTTATTTTGTACTGTGAGCCACTCCTCTAAAAAACATTAAAAAACTTGAAATAAAATAAACTTTAATTGAAATCTATCTATCTATATCTATGAAGCGACTTTTATTTTGTATTGTGCTGTGGGTCACTCCTATAAAAACCATTCAAGAAATTTGTTACTTGAAATAAACTTTAACTGAAATAAATCTATCTATCTATCTATCTATCTATCTATCTATCTATCTATCTATGGAGCGACTTTTATTTTGTATTGTGCTGTGAGTCACTCCTATAAAAACCATTAAAGTAACTTATTTCAAATAAACTTTAAATGAAATCTATCTCTACTTTCACTGAAATCTGTCTATCGATCTATCTATCTGTCTATCTATCTATCTATCTATCTATCTATCTATCTATCTATCTATCTATCTATCTATCTATCTGTCTGTCTATCTAACTATGGAGCGACTTTTATTTTGTATTGTGCTGTGAGCCACTCTTCTAAAAAACATTAAAAACTTGTTACTTGAAATAGACTTTAACTGAAATCTATCTATACTTTCACTGAAATCTATCTATCTATCTATCTATCTATCTATCTATCTATCTATCTAACTATGGAGCGACTTTTATTTTGTATTGTGCTGTGAGTCACTTCTATAAAAACCATTAAAAACTTGTTACTTGATATAACTGAAATCTATCTATCTATCTATCTATCTATCTATCTATCTATCTATCTATCTATCTATCTATTTATATATCTATCTGTCTATCTATCTATCTATCTATCTATCGATGGAGCGACTTTTATTTTGTATTGTGCTGTGAGGCACTCTTATAAAAAACCATTAAAAACTTGTTACTTGAAATAGACTTTTACTGAAATCTATCTATACTTTCACTGAAATCTGTCTATCTATCTATCTATCTATCTATCTATCTATCTATCTATCTATCTATCTAACGTTCTATGGAACGTTAGGACTTTAATTTTGTATTGCGCTGTCAGTCACTCCTCTTCCGGTCACTCTTCACTTACGTGGCTGTTCTAGCTCTTCTTCCGGTCGGACGGATTCTGTCTTTACCTGTCACACGATGGTAAATTACTCATGATTTTGCAGCAAATTATTATATTTCTTAACCGTCAGAGAGTGGAGAAATGAAATGAAACTGTAAATAACGCGTGTAGTGTTTTCGTTTTTCGCTTTTGTCTTGTTAAATTGCAGCAGTTTGGTAGCTTTAGCTGTTAGCTGCAGTCAACAGTGCAGTTTTTGCACTGCAGACAGATAATAACGTTAAACAAAATATAATATGCATATTTATAGTCATAAATGTGTATGTATACAAGCTTCACGTGAACTTGTACTAGCTGTTATTCAGAGATAAGTGTTTAAATGAGTGTTTGGACTGTTCATTCATTAAGTGTGTCAGATTTTACGTCCGTGTATTTTATACACTGAATTCATATTTCTGTTGAGACGTTTTTTGGTTAAAAGTTATGTTTATTTAAATACCCGTAATGGAAAATCTCAGCACTTCATTACACCTGCTCTTTGTGTCCTGTTGTTTTCTGGCTGATTTTACTGTTTGGTGTCCGGAATCATGTCCACTAATGTGTAAATGACTGATTCTCTATGCAGGAGTTGGAAGCCATGACAAGATACACCAGTCCGGTGAACCCGGCTGTGTTTCCCCACCTCACCGTGGTGCTGCTGGCCATCGGCATGTTCTTCACCGCCTGGTTCTTTGTGTATCCTTCACTATATTTTGTAATCAGAAAGGTGTTTGTGATGTGTTTGTGTATTTGCATCCTTGACTCTCTCTCAGATATGAAGTAACGTCCACGAAGTACACGAGAGATCTGTACAAAGAGCTGCTGATTTCTCTGGTGGCGTCGCTCTTCATGGGCTTCGGCGTTCTGTTCCTCTTACTGTGGGTCGGCATTTATGTCTGAGAGTGAGTGTCTTTACACTTTTTAGTGGTGTTGTAACACCTTTTTATAGGATTAAAAAAGGCAGTTCTGAGGTTTTTATTTCACAGTTTCACAGTAGGTTTATATCTGTAGATAAATTCACAATTGCAAGGAAAAAAGTCAGAATTGTGAGATAGAAGTGTCATAGTTACCTATTTCATGGCAGACAAAATGCAACATTGAAATGCAGAATTACGCCAATTATTCTATTTTATTCAATGGTGGAAATGGGCTTCCATATATAACAGCATTTATTAATATTTCAAATTGTTTTTTTTTTTTATTTCATTTATTGATTTTTTTTTTTTTTTTTTAATGTTTATGTAGTTTAATTTTTTATTATTAATTTTCAGTTTTTGTTTATTTTAGTAAATAAAGTAAAGTAAACTTAATAAAGATGAGCAATGTTGCCTTTGAATAAAATAAGGTTGTTTTTTTTCCTTTATATTTCAGTTACAGTTTACATTATTTCAAGCAGCTTTTTTTGGTTTTTAGTTTATTTTAAAATAAGAAAAAAGTTGCAATTATTTTTTATTTCACAGTGGAAGCAGGCTTTCATATATTGCTGTTTTTATTAATATTTATTAACATTTCTGATTTAAAAAAATGTTTTTGTTTTTTTTTATTATTAATTTTCATTTTTTTTTATTTTAGTAAACAAAGTTAAACTTAAAAATTAGCAGTGTTGCATTGGAATAAAATACACTTTTAAAAAATCTATATTTTATTGCAGTTAAAGTTTATTTTATTTCAAGTAACACATTTTTTAATGGTTTTTATTTTAATATTAAAAAAAATGTTGCAATTACCTTTTTATTTTTTTATTCCACAGTGGAAGTAAGCTTTCGTATATTACAGTTATTATTAATATTTTGAATTAGTTTTTATTTTCATTCCAGTTAATGATTTCTATTTTAAATATTTAAAAAAAAAAATTTAATTAATTGTCAGTGGTTGTTTATTTTAGTAAATAAAGTTAAACTCAATAAAAATTGGCGATGTTGCCTTGCAATAAAATAAGTTTCGTTTAAATATTTTATTTAAGTTAAAGTTTATCTTATTTCAAGTAAAAAGTATTTAATGGTTTTACCCTTTTTGGTTTTTTTCATATGTTATAGTTTTTATTAATATTTTTAATTAGTTTTAATTTTTCATAAATATGTTTACATAGTTAAATAAAGTTTAAATAAAGTTATATATATATATATATTTTTTTTTTTTTTTTTTTTTTTAATATAAGAAAAACATTTGCAATTACCTTTTTATTTTTTTATTCAACAGTGGAAGCAGGCTATACAATTTGTATTAATATTTTGAATTAGTTTATATATATATATATATATATATATATATATATATATATATATATATGTATATGTTAAGTTGAATAAAAAATAGCAATGTTGCCTTGGAATAAAATAAAATTTTTATTTCAGTTACAGTTTTTTTTTTTTTTAATGGTTCTTAGTTTATTTTAATAGAAGAAAAAAGTTGCAATTGCTTTTTTTTATTCTTTTTTTATTAATTTTATTAATATTTTTTTTTTTTTTTTTTTTTTTTTTTTTTTTAATATTTTGAATGTTTTTATTTTGTTTTTAAAGTTTTAGTATTTTTGTTGTTTTGTTTGATTTTTAAATATTTTCATTTTATTAATTTGTGTTTCATTTTATGTTTGTTATTTTAGTACATTTATTGAAACGAAAGTCAGAAATGTTGCCTTTGAAAAAAAATAAGTTTAGATATTTATTTCAGTTAACACTTCAAGGTTTTTTTTATGGTTTTAGTTAACTATAACAATGCTGGTCTGTAGCTTGATCGGTTTATAAATTATTCTTGAAATTACAGTATATACAGTCCCTGAATTTTCCAGGCTGGACATGAATTATATGTATTATCTGACCTTTGTATTTGTGTTCATCAGGTAGTGGAAATGGCATGTACAGAAAAACATTCCAAGGTGATCAGAACATTTTTTCCGGGACTTCAAGCTTTACCACAGAAGCACTGGGATTTTTGGATGGAGTTGCACTGGCATGATGGGTGGGATTGTGGGTTAATATTTCACAAATAAAAACTGTTTTTGTTAGAAAATCAAACGTGATTCTTGGTTTTCATTTGATGTGTCCACTGCTAGAGATGTTTTCATTCTCAAGGATCATTTTCCTTTATTTAAAAATCTCTATATTTAGACCTTGTAATGTGTTGATCCATTGGTGAGCAAGTGATGTAATGCTACATTTCTCCAAATCTGTTCTGATGAAGTAACAAACTCATCTACATCTTGAATGGCTTGAGGGTGAGGACATTTTCAGCAATTTTTCATTTTTGGGTGAACTGTTCCTTTAATTGTTTTGTTCTGTTTCCTATTAAAGTCAGTATGTTCCTTACGTTCGTCCTCACACGATGTGAGGAGTGAGTTGGCTGGGTATTTGAAAACATAGCATGCTATTTGTGTCCCGCGGGCTGTTTGTGGAGCGTAAAACCCCAATCCAAGCTTAATCTGACTGATCAGAATAGAACAGTCTGTCAGCGTGGAGATTGTTGCCTGTCTCAGAGCTAAAGCGACTACAGCCATGTGCCATGACGTCTAAAAGAAATAGTTCAGCCAAAAAAAATAGTTAATCATAGAAATCAGATTTGGTAAATGGAAATGTAGCATCACCAATGGATCCACTGCAGTGAATGGGTGCCGTCAGAATAAGACTCCAAACGGCTGATAAAAACATCACAATCCACAAGTAATTCACAGCACTCCAGTTTGTCTTATCAATATACAATGTTTTAGGAAAATATATCCTTTCCTATTGCACTGTCACCAGATACAGTGGTCAAACTATTTAAAATATAGGGAATTAAGCTACAAATTCAATCAATAATGCACAATGTTTCCATCTGACATGTTATTGAGGTGCAGCTCGTGATTTTAATGGAAAGTTTCACTAGTTAGTAGTGTAAACCGTTACCTCACCTGAATATGTTCGCAGATTTTTGTTGGATGTCGTTTTTTGAATGGAAATATGGATATTTTCTTTGTGATTTCGCGAACTGAATGATTCTGAAAATATGGATCGTGAACCATTATCGAGACTGAGCGCTGAATAATTTTATGTAGACTGGAACTTCGGAGTGTGTTCGCGAATCATTTAATTCAGATTGGAACTTTGGAGCGTGTCCGCGAATCATTTTGTGATCCACACTCTGAAGTCCCGATCTAAAATAATGTGATTTTTTTCTGATCTAAAGTGATTGTTCACGAATCGTTTGATTTAGATCAAAACTCTGAGCAGGTACGCAAATCATTAAATGTAGATCAAAACCTAGGCGAATAATTTTGAAAACTGAATTTGTGATCCTTACTATCATTTAATTCAAATTGGAACTTCGGAGTGGGTTCTCAAATCATTTTATGTAGAACAAAACTTCGGAGCGGGTTTGTGAATCATTTCACAAATTGAAACGATTCATGATCCACGCTCTCTTAAGTCCTGTTTTAAAATTAGATATATTTTTTTCGATCTAAAACGATGGTTCACAAATCTTTTGATTTAGATTAGAACTTCGGAGCTGGTTCGCAAATCATTTAATGTAAATCAGAACTTCAGAGCGAGTTCGTGAATAATTTCGCAAACTGAATTTGTGATCCGCGCTGCTTCGCGAAGCATTTAATTCAGGTTGGAACTTCGGAGTGAGTTCGCAAATCATTTTATGTAAATCAGAACTTCGGAGCAGGTTCGCGAATCATTTCACAGATTGAAAGATTTGTGATCTACGCTCCGAAGTCCTGTTCTAAATTTTTTTTTCCGATTTAAAATGATGGTTCTCCAATCTTTTGATTTAGATCGGCGCTTCAGAGTGCGAATCCTTTGATTCAGATCAGGACCTCGGAGTGGGTTCACGAATCATTTAATGTAGATCGGAACTTCGGAGTGGGTTTACAAAACGTTTTATGAAGTGAATGATTCATGATCCGCGCTCCAAAGTCCTGATCTAATTTTTTTCTAATCTAAAAGGATGGTTTGCAAATCTTTTGATTTAGATCGGGCCTTCAGAGTGTGAATCATTTTATTCAGGTTGGAACTTCGGAGCTGGTTTGCGAATCGTTTAATTCAGATTGGGACCTCAGAGTGGGTCCGTGAATCATTTTATGTAGATCACAACTTCGGAGCGGGTGCATGAATCATCTCACAAATTAAATGATTCATGATCCGCACTCCGAAGTGCAAATGAGCTCCCGATCTGAAATGAGGGTTCGCGAATCTTTTGATTCAGATTGGAACTTCAGAGTGCTTATCTCAAATCTGTTTTTCTGATTTTTTTTTTTTTAATTAACAGTAAAACATCAAAGCAGCAGTGCAATTATAAAAACTAAACAAAGAAAATGAACAAAAAAAAAGAAAACCATGATTTATTAAAATGTCTTAACTAACACAGTTTTTTTCGTTTTCACCCTGTGGATTATTGTTTTGTTTTTATCAGCTGTTTCCACACACAAATCTTTTCAAATCTGTTTTGATGAACTCATCTACATCTTGGATGGCCTGAGGGTGAGTAAATTTTAACCAAATTTTCATTTTTAGTTCATTTTTAACTCTTTGAACACTTATTTTTGCGATCAAAATGAGAAGTAAAGCATCAGAGACACGAATTAAGCCAATGAAAAATGTTTATTAATACAACATCAGTAGTGACAGGAAAAAAAACAATCACAATATACGGCATAACAAGTGCACTGACGCTCTGCTAGTGTTGGGTGAACAGTGAGGCACTTTGTTGATGCTCCGTGGACAATTTATTGAAAATATAGCGAACGTGTGACATTATGGAGGATGTTTATTAAAATAATACAAACAAAATGTTTACAAAATGGGCACAATATACAAAAAATATGATGATTCCTCAGACCAAATTCTCGTTGTTTCAAAGGCAAACTGAAGTGAATAAAATCTCTCCACTGTACGATCAAACGCTGCTCAAGCAGTGATCCAAAACCATATAAAAAGACATTTTAGTATGTACTACATCCTACACAACAAGATGTCTACGCAACCAACAGGTGAGAAGCAATTTATGACAATTGTAGCTTTAGACCCAGTGCTGGCAGTAAGACTGTTTGTACTATAAGGTGTGTTTAGAGACGTTCAGATGTGAAGTTTCAAGATGCTTTATTTCACGTTGCGCTCCTCAGTCATTAAAAACACAAAAATACAATTTCTCCATCAGCCAGTGTGCTCCATGGAAGCCATCTTGGCTCTTTCCTACAATTCAGAAGTTTGTTTTAAGGTGGCAGGGCTCTGAAAGAGTCCATCTGTTTTGTTTCTTGAAATGCTTTGGTCGCGTGTTGTATTCCACAATGTTAATGTCCCTCTTGCACCATTAAGGGTTGGTTTCCAGGTGCTTCGTTTCACTGTCGGGCTCTAGCGAATGCGTCACGGAGCCACGGGGAATCTTCGTAAAGTCTGGGGTCTCCCAGGTACTCAGTTGTACGTTTGTAGAAGTAGTAATACAACACAGCAGCTGTGAAGACACAAAACCATCAATGGTTAACTTCTGTGGAAACAGCAAAACTGTTAAATAATAAAGAGCGTTTTGATTTGATCACACCTCTGTGACAGCATTTGTGTCATGAGAGAGAAAGGTTAGGCCTGTATCTCCAAACGTAGTAAGGGACTGAGAGGTTCTTGACCCGATTGACAGTAACCCTCACGGGGTTTGGCTAATGTCTCACGGTCATCTTACCTAATCTCTGGAACACAAAGAGAACCTGCAGACCGTCCGTCCACACGAAACGATTGGACTCCATCCACCTCAGGTTCTGACAGGAAATGAAGAAAAATTTGAATTTTAGATATACAAATATGTACAGAATTTACAGAATATACAGAATGTACAGACACAACCTATCATTTTTTTTATGTTTATTTTATATATTGGACACAATATAAATCATTTTTAGTTGATTTATTATGCAACTATTTTATGCAAAATTTCAGGAGAATGGATTTAAACATGGGAAATTAACCGAATTAAAGGGAAATTACAGTATTTTACAAATACAAATATGTAAACACAATTCTTACTATTTTATTTATCTTATTTTTTTTACTTAATTTTCTACAAAAATTCAAAAGAATATATTTAAACATGGGAAATTAACAGAATTAAAGGAAAATTACAGTATTTTAGATACATTCTTTATTATTTTATTTATTTTATTTTTTGTAAAATTTTCTACAAAAATGTAAAAGAACATATTTAAACACTGCAAATTAACAGAGTTAAAGAAAAATTACAGTATTTTAGAAATACGAATATGTAAATACAATTCTTACTATTTTATTTATCTTATTTTTTAATTTTCTACAAAAATCCGAAAGAATAGATTTAAACTTGGGAAATGAACATGGGAGAATTTATACAGAATATAGATAGTTAATAAATTTTCAACACAATATAAATAATTTTTATTTTTTTTATTAATATATTATACAGTAATATTCTGCAAAATTTCAGCAGAATGGATTTAACCATGGGAAATGAAAGCATGTACAAAATCAATTTTGGACAATATAAGTAATTTTTATTTTTATATTTATTTTATCTTTAACTTCAATTTAAACATTATACGATAATACTTTTCTGCAAAATTTCAGCAGAATGGATTAATTGCAAATGATTTACTTAGATTTACTTTTTTACTTTAATTTTTATTTCTTAATACAATACACAAAAATAATTATCTACAAAATTTCAGAATATAATATAATATATAGTTTCTGAATATATACTATATAGACAATATATATATATATATATATATATATAATTTTTTTTTGTAAATTATTTTTCATAATATCATATATGAAACCATGATCTGCACTCAAAAAAATAGTCTTACATTTTATTTTACATTTATCACCAGCAGGACAAAACACAAATGTTTCAGCTCAAGGCCTTCTTTGGTGCGAAATGGCTTGGCGGAATTATAATCATTTAAAATAATTATTAAAAATAAAAAAATAAAATAATAATTTTATTATATATATATATATATATATATATATATATATATATATATATATATATATATATATATATATATAAAATGTGTATATATATATATATATATATATATATAAAATGTATATATATATATATATAAAATATATATATAAAATGTATTTATATATATATATATAATACAATAAATAAAACCTTCATTATTTTTTATTATTTTATTTTTAGTTATTTTAGTATTTTTTTATATATATTTTGCAATACTAATTTTCCATTAAATTTCAGCAGAATGGATTTAAAAATAAAACATTAATTATTTTATCATTTTATTTTAGTTTTATTTTTCATTTCAACATTATCCAAAAATGCAGCAGAATGGATTTAAACATGCGAGTTTCATAGAATTTTACATACGTGTTCACAGATTTCATGTAGGACCTAGTATTAATCAGTGTGTGTGTGTGTGTGTGTGTGTGTGTGTGTGTGTGTGTGTGTGTGTGTGTGTGTGTGTGTGTGTGTGTGTGTGTGTGTGTGTGTGTGTGTGTGTGTGTACACACCATGACCCAGCAGTGAAAGCAGATGCTGAGGGTGAGGTAGAGTGCAGACAGTATCAGCAGCGCTCGGAATCGCTCCAATAACAGTGACACCAGCCCCACCTGGAACACGTATGTGTTGAACATCATGAGAAGAATGATGATCACGTTAAACAGGATGCCGATGTCCTGAATTCTGCAGAAACAAGACAGATAACCGACATGACTTTGATTCAAAGCATCCTGCATTGCATTCAAGGTTTGCATTTTCTCACTTCATCTATAGTGTCTATATCAGGGGTCACCAGACCCGGTCCTGGAGGGCCGGTGTCCCTGCAGAGTTTAGCTCCAACACTAATCAAACACACCTGAACCTGCTAATCAAGGTCTTACTAGCAATACTTGAAACTTCCAGGCAGGTGTGTTGAGGAAAGTTGGAGGTGAACTCTGCAGGACACCGGCACTCCAGGAACAAGTTTGGTGACCCCTGCTCTATATAGTATTTTTGAAAATATGACATAAAAGTGCTTATTTAATCAATATTTATCTGCTTTGAATATTGAGCAATTCAGATTGATGTGGTGAAATCTATAACACACTCACATGAAGAGCACGAGCTGTATGACCGGAGCAGACCGCAGCAGTTCGCTAAAGGAATTGACGAACAGGTCAAAGGCCAGCAGTGCCAGCTGGATCAGCAGCACCAGCGAGTAGTTATTTGTCTGGAGCATGTCTGCAGTGATCCGGAATATACTACACAACGACACCACCACAGCCCTCCGCCATATGAAACTCTTCAGCAGACGTCTGACATGGAGATCATCTCGCCGTGATTATGTGGAGGAAATTCCATCTCACTTCCTGGTACTTCATGAAAAACCAAAGCACAGCGACGATAATTCCTGGAGTTGTTCCACGGACCGTTTAATCCTGGCGTCAGCCATGCTGGATAGACTGATGAGTAAACATTCAAATGCTCAGGTGAACATTAATGTTCCTGAAGAGCTGAAATCCTCATCAGAGTGTGTTGAGATGTTCCTCCTGAATGCATCGTGAAGAAAATAAAATCACATCAGAAAAATTAACAGCTATCTGTTAAATATCTATATGAATATCTGTCTGGCTGTCTATCTGAATATCTATCTATCTATCTATTTGCCTGCTAAATGTCTATATGTCTGTCTATCTATCTACTGAATGTCTATTTGTCTACAAAGTGTCTATCTATCTATCAAATGTCTATCTATCTGTCTGCTAAATATCTATCTGTCTGTCTGTCTATCTGCTGAATATCTATCTATCTATCATCTATCTATCATCTATCTATCATCTATCTGTCTGTCTGCTAAATGTCTATCTCTCTATCAATCTATCTATCGAATGTCTATCTGTCTGGCTGTCTATCTGCTGAATATCTATCTATCTATCTATCTATCTATCTATATAGATAGATAGATAGATAGATAGATAGAATGTCTGTCTATCTATCTATCTATCGAATGTCTATCTCTGCTAAAATGTCTATCTATCTATCGAATGAATATCTATCTGTCTGCTAAATGTCTGTCTGTCTGTCTGTCTATCTATCTATCGAATGTCTATCTATCTGTCTGTCTATCTACTGAATATCTATCTGTCTGCTAAATGTCTGTCTGTCTATCTATCTATCGAATGTCTATCTATCTGTCTGTCTATCTACTGAATATCTATCTGTCTGCTAAATGTCTGTCTATCTATCTGAATGTCTATCTGAATGTCTATCTGTCTGTCTGCTAAATGTCTATCTATCTATTGAATGTCTATCTCTGCTAAATGTCTATCCATCTGGTTGTCTATCTGCTGAATGTCTATCTATCAATCTATTGAATGTCCATCTCTGTTAAATGTCAGTCTGTCTGTCTGTCTGTCTGTCTATCTATCTATCTGTCTGCTATATGTCTGTCTATCTGTCTGCTAAATGTCTGTCTGTCTATCTATCTATCTATCTAATGTCTGTCTATCTGCTGAATGTCTATCTATCTATCTATCTATCTATCTATCTATCTAATGTCTGTCTATCTGGCTGTCTATCTGCTGAATGTCTATCTATCTATCTATCTATCTATCTATCTATCTATCTAATGTCTGTCTATCTGGCTGTCTATCTATCTATCTATCTTTTGAATGTCTATCTCTGCTAAATGTATGTCTGGCTGTCCGTCTATCTATCTATCTATTTATCTATCGAATGTCTGTCCATCTGTCTGTCTATCTACTGAATATCTATCTGTCTGCTAAATGTCTGTCTATCTATCTGAATGTCTATCTATCTACCTATCTATCTATCAAATGTCTATCTCTGCTAAAATGTCAATCTGGCTGTCTGTCTGTCTATCTATCGAATGAATATCTATCTGTCTGCTAAATGTCTGTCTGTCTGTCTGTCTGTCTGTCTGTCTGTCTATCTATCTATCTGTCTGTCTATCTACTGAATATCTATCTGTCTGCTAAATGTCTGTCTATCTAGCTGAATGTCTATCTATCTACCTACCTATCTATCTGTCTATCGAATGTCTGTCTATCTCTACTAAATGTCTATCCATCTGGCTGTCTATCTGCTGAATGTCTATCTATCTATCTATCTATTGAATGTCCATCTCTGTTAAATGTCAGTCTGTCTGTCTATCTATCTATCTATCTATCTGTCTGCAGTATGTCTGTCTCTCTACTGAATGTCTATCTGTATGTCTGTCTGCTAAATGTCTATCTATCTAATGTCTGTCTATCTGCTGAATGTCTATCTATCTATCTATTGATAATGTCTATCTCTGCTAAATGTCTGTCTGGCTGTCTGTCTGTCTATCTATCTATCTATCTATCGAATGTCTGTCCATCTGTCTGTCTGCTATACGTCTATCTATCTACTGAATGTCTATCTATCTGTCTGCTAAATGTCTGTCTATCTATCTGCATGTCTGTCTGTCTGTTTGTCTGCTAAATGTCTATCTATCTATATCTATCTATCTATTGAATGTCTATCTCTGCTAAATGTCAATCTGTCTGGCTGTCTGGCTGTCTGTCTATCTACTGAATATCTATCCATCTATCTACCTACCTACCTACTCACCAGTGGAATAAGCAGAGCTGGACTGCTGTCACACTGGCCTCGTGTGTGGACTGGGCCGTGAGTCAGAGTCCTTCAGCGCGTGTTATCCAAGGTGTTACACAGGAAGAGCAGCAGGTCACTGAGGGGATTACGGGTTAATTTCACTGAGTGCAGGAGGAGATGAGACGCTCTGGGCATCTCTAATCTCTGTCTGATTCAGAACTCCATACAGCCTAAACAAAGAGATTAACCAGCTTCTCTCAACACCCCTGACGTTCACCATGAAATATCGACAGTATATGCAGCATCGCTCCTAATTAATTAATTAGATTGTGTGTAATGACAGAAGGCACGAGATTAGCTGTCGGTTCACTGGATGATTTCACTGAGGTCCTGAGTGAACACATCTATGTATTATGTTAAATGTTTCTCTATCCGTTTACCAACAATTTAACAAAACAGTGCTTTTGGACAAACTAATAACTGATTAAGTAAAGTGCGATTAAATTATACAACAACATAAAATGCATTCATCAAGAGCGAAACTACTTAAAACCAGTCATGAACCGCTCGTTTATTCTGATCAACAAGAGATTTAACCTGCTAAAAAGGCTAACCGCTAACCAAACGCACACATCTTGAAACTTTTACAAACCTTTAAACCCGCACAAGTCGAAACGCAGACTTCTTCTCCCTTAATTCCGTGTGAATTATAAAATCACCCATCTGAATAGTAAACTCATCCTGATTTCCAGTGATTGTAACGGAGAGTTTCTGACTTCAGCTGTTTGTGAGCCACACCAGAGCAAGAGCGCTGCCGCGTCTCCCATGGCAACGGCGAGAAGATCCGGTTACCGTAATGATTGAAATATAGGTGTGGAAGACGTACATAAAAACGTATGTAAGTAATAAACGTTTTCAGTCACAATAGTACTATTTTTCTAATGTAAATTAAATAACATCAAGGTAAAGTTATATAACCTAACAGTTTGTTTGTTTTTGTTGTATATTTATGTGTAGCCTATATCGTTATCAACGTACTAATAATATTACTAATTCTTTGGGAACGTGAAACGTTTTTTTTTACAATGTAAAGAAGGTTTTTAATTCTCAAACGCTGTTCTGTTTTAAAACGAATGGAGGAGGAGCATCCAAGCCAATACATTACGAGAAAAATGCGATGATTTATTATAGGAATTACGGTGTTTTGAGGCTCTTGAATCTCTACTGCCCCCTGCTGGATGAACACTGGGATATAAGACACCTGGCGTTCACAGGTGAACCGATACACACCTGAGCAACATCGTATCACAGGTCTGGTATGTTATGTTTCTTCATTGTACTAATGTATTTATTTGAATGACGTTTAATTGATTATTTATTCAATTTAACGCTAGTTCCTTCAGTTTTAAGTTAGTTCAGTTTGATTTAACTAAACAACTAAAAGTGTAAAGTGCTGACATATGGTTTAAATTATGCATGATATCAACATTTGCCAGTCTACTATAACTCTCTTAGGACAATACTTAGTCTAAATTATATTATAGCAACATGTCCTTTGTCTCCTTTACAGAAGAGTATTATGATATTACCACGTTTTAAACGTTTAAACACCATGGTACTGCTTGTATAGATGGTATGCTTAAATATGAAACACACCATGGTTAAACCTACCATCTAACACTAGTGATGTATAAAGTTTCTATTTTGAGTCCAAATCCATTATGTAGACAATATGGTAAAGTATTAAATGATAATATACTTGAAGTGGGTCATTGCACATGTGTTCTTGGACAATTCTGAGTGTTTTCTTCCTGGGTTTGCAGTTTAACAAATTAATGATTTAACCTGACAGGTTTGTTTTTTCTTCAGTTTGATTTATTGTAATTTGACGTAAGCAAAATACATTATTTATAATAGTTATGTATGATTTCCTCTAACACAGAGCAAAACATACACGTGTAAACTATGTTTTCTTATCTGAGGTTGACATATGGCTGCCAGACTTTATCTCTCAGGTGATTTTTGTGTGTAATTGTAGCAAAGCTTGAGAAGTTTATTTGACCTTGAGTGTTGCAATTCCTCTGTGGCTTTATTGCAGGTGTAAACATGCCAAGCCTGTATATTTTGGTGTATTCGCACATATCTCAAATCACGAAATCAACATGAACGTTTTATGTTAAAACACTGACCCTTAAACTTTTTATTATTATTAAGGGTCGCAGAATGTCATTGCAAATAATAAATTGTCAGAATGTCACTAAATGAGATAACGTAATATGACGCAAGCTCACTTCTCAAGCAGATACATTTAACAAATGTGTTGAAAATGCAAAATGTTAATTATTTTACCAAAAAAAGATGCATTATACACAATGCATGTTATTTTTTAATATAGTACTGTCTTGAATAAGAAATTTCACATAAAAGACGTTTACAGTCTACAAGAGAAAAAAATAACTGAATTTATAAAAATGACGTTGTTCAAAAATTTTACATAAACACTTGATTCTTAACACTGTGTTGTTACGTGAATGATTGTTTTTTCATTGTGATAGTTGTTCATGAGTCTCTTGTTTGTCCTGAACAGTTGTTCCTTCAGGTCCCACAAATTCTTTGGTTTTTCAGCATTTGTGTATTTGAACCTTTTCCAACAATGACTGTATGATTTTGAGATCCATCTTTTCACACTGAGGGCAACTGAGGGACTCATATGCAACTATTACAGAAAGTTCAAACGCTCACTGATGCTTCAGAAGGAAAAATGATGCATTAAGAGCTGGGAGGGTGAAAACTTTTGAACAGAATGCATTTTTTCTTAAAACAGCATTTTTTCTTATTTTGCCTAAATATCATATTTTTTTCATTTTATAGTGCCTTTTAGAAACTACAGAAAATACTTGCATGTTTCCCAGAATACAAAATAAGTGAAATTTACCCTGATCTTCAAATTCCAAAAGTTTTCACCCCTGGCTCTTGATGCATTGTTTTTTCTTCTGGAGCATCAGTAAGCATTTGAACCTTCTGTAATACTTGTATAGGAGTCCCTCAGTTGTCCTCAATGTGAAAAGACTGTCAAAATCACGGACAGGGTCATTTTTTTATAAACTGAACTATTATTTTCTCTTGTAGACTGTATGTAAATGTCTTTTATGTGAAATATCTTATTCAGGTCAGTACTTAATAAAAAAAATAACATGCATTTTGTTTAAGTAATATAATAAACATTTTGCATATTCTTCAAGGTGTATGTAAACTTTTGACCTCAACTGTATTACTGTCAAAACTTTAGAGATAAGAAAGAGCACTCATATTACCTATAAATAGGAAAAATCACAACTCCAATGCAATATGGCGGAATAAATCCCATCTTCTAAATAAAAGAAGCTCCGGTTGCCATAAAAACAGTCCTGAGGCGTGCATTTAGGGCTGCACATGTGCACTGACTAGTCCATCCTGGAAAGCGTTTTTAATGCTATTTAAGCATTCGAAATACTATTTACGGTATGATTCATGTCAGATTTTGTTGCAGATTTTAAATATGTTATTTAAATGTTACTGTGTTTTAAAATTTCATGATTTCCCAATTGAAGTAGCTAGATATGATTTCTTGGATGCCCGAAATATGTTGCAAAGAAGTTAGTCGAGTGAACAGACTTTCCTTGAAAGCGAATTTGGCTGTAAAAGTGCAATACGCACTTTTTATGCGTTTTCGTGCCCGCCTATCAAACTTACATGCTGACCAGATGTTTGAAGAGAAACGTAGGAAAGAAAAGAAGCCACTTCGGCTTATTAGAAATCATTGTACCATCAGAATGATTCTGAAGGTAATATTTCAAGGTAAACGACTTAGATGCAGTTGCTTAAAGTGTTCAAATATTTCAGGGCTGTTTGTATATTGTAATAAGGTTCAACAAAAGAGTTCGCAGCAGGCACACAATGTCATAAGACATTGATATTTGGTTACATTTTGGTAGCGGCGTCAGGTTACCAAAATTCAATGTCAGTTCAACGTCTAATGTCAATTTGATGTCTAATACCAACGTCAGCTGACGTTGATATTTTGCTTTATTGATATTTTGTTTTACTGACGTTGATATTTTGATATATGTTTTTAGTTTTTAATCCAACACTAAATCAATGTCAAATTGACATCAACCCAATTTTCATTCTTAGCCACTATACAATGTCTGTTGATGTTGGGGTCCATTGTCAACCTGACATTATATTGACATCCGGTGGCTGCTGGGTTCCTTCAAGTAGTTTCAATTTACCATTGGGCCCTTGTTATTGTGTTCTCTGCAAAATCGTGGCACCTGTTTTATATGATCTGAGCACATGACTTTCCAGATATCACTGATTCAAATCAGTCATAATCACTCTGAGCTATTGTTCCAACCACAACCCAAGCTGTTAATTCATTAGGCAAATATTTCATTTATCATATAACCTGTGGTCATTTAATACAGAGGTATTTCTCCTCCGTTCAGCCCTCATCCGCAAACTCGTGATTATGAGTAAGAGCTCTAAATGCTGTCTATGTAAACCGAGCTAAAGTCTTTATTTGCATTTCACTTTGCTTTTGCACACTCCCTCTCTGCATGCACACACACAGTCTTGTCACATGACTTCATCCTGTTTTACAGTGCATATCCTGGAGGTCTGTGGAAAGCCAAAGAAGATGTAGAGAAATGACACTGTGACGTGTTTGGATAGTTACCTGATTTCTGCATGCGTAAATGTTTATTGTAATCTGACAGATGACCATGGGTTGCTTGTGGACAAACAGTATTTGTTCATGGCATGAGAGGGAGTGTCCTAAAGCCCGGGCTTAAATTTTAATGCCACGTCCGTCTATCCTTGCGAAATTCCCAGGTGCTTTGATACTGCCGTGTTTCCCATCTGCATGCTGATTATGTAATAAACTGTTGTATAATTGTGGACTTTTGCATTCGATCAAATCATTAACCATGTTTTAGGGATTGACATAGGTGAGGCAAACTGACTGAACATTATTTGGCCATTTTGAGATTATTAGCATTTGAAGATTTTCTTTTTTAAAAAAAAAAAACAAAAAACAGAGGTGTATCACTTTTGACATCTACAACCTTGGCTGATAATTGACATGTTGTGTAACTTGAATGCATAGCTTTGCTGTCATTATATTAAAAGTCGTTAAAAATTGTTGACAAACTTTTAGTAAGCTAACTGAAATACAACAATTAGTAAAACTAAAATGGAAATAAAAGCTAAAGCTAAATAGAAAATAAAATAAATAAATAAAAAACTAATAAAAATTACAAAATTATTATACACTTAAACTAAAATAAAAACTGAAAATACAATTAATTTAAAATAAAAAAAAATTAATAAATACTATAATAGTATATAAAATACTAAATTAACTGCTATAGTATTGTTCATGTTAACTACAATTATTAAAAATAGTTTTTAAATAAATAAATAAGTAAAAAATAAAATAAAATAGCTGAAAATGGGAAATGTCAACTACGTTGAAGTACTAAAATTGCCCAAAATAAAACTGAAATAAAACATCTAAATAAAATAAATAAATAAATAAATAAAATTGTAAAATATTTTTACTGTTTAAAAGTTTTACTGTTTAAAACTGTTTTCTATTTGAATATATTTAAAAATGTAATTTATTCTTGTGATCAAAGCTAAATTTTAAGCATCATTACTCCAGTCTTCAGTGTCGCATCATCATTCAGAAATCATTCTAATATGCTTATTTGCTGTTCAAGAAACAATTATTAATATTATTATCAATATTTAAAACAGTTGAAAACATTTTTAAATCGGTTGAAAACTTTTTTTCATTCTTAGATGAATAGAAAGATATTGTAATATAAAAATATTTTGGAACATTATACACTATACCGTTCAAAATCTTAGAGTCAGTATAATTTAAAAAAAATAATAATAATTAATTAATAATTTTTAAAAATGGAAAAAAAAAAAAATGGAAAAAAAAAATTGGAACAAATTTCTAGAAATTAATACTTTTATTTAGCAAGGATCCTTTAAATTGATGTTATGATTAAGACATGTATAATGTTACAAAAGATTTCTGTTTCAGATAAATGCTGTTCTTTAAAATTTTATTCACCAAAGAAGCCTGAAAAAATTCTACTCAGCTGTTTTCAACATAATAATAGTAATAAATGTTTTTTGAGCAGCAAATAGAAATATTAGAATGATTTCTGAAAGATCATGTGACTGGAGTAATGATGTTAAAATTCAGCTTTGAGATCACAGGAATAAAGTACATATTTAAAAATATATAAATCTAGAAAACAGTTATTTTAAAAAGTAAAATTCTTTTTACAAATTTTACTGTTTTGCTGTACTTTGGATCAAATAAATGCAAGCTTGGTGAGCAGAAGAGACTTCTTAAAACATTAAAAATATATCTATCTATCTATATATATATATGTGTGTGTGTGTGTGTATATATATATATATATATATGGATAAATAGTTGGATAGTATCAGCTATTGACCCATATAAATCATGTTTGCTATTGCAAATGTGGAGCAGGTCACTCAACTAGTCTGGACATTTACTGAAGGAGGAGTTTTGTTTTCTTTAGTTTGCTTGTAAAATCCCCAAACCATTCATGTGATCACAGCTGCTACATAATATCAGCACAAACACAAAGATGTCGTTGAGATATGGCATGTGTGTGGGGGAGTTACATCCGGGTTATATCGAGCAAAATATGGCACCTGTTTGAAGGACTGTTTAACGTCCTGGTTAACGATTATTTGTCGATATGTAACAAGCAGGATATGTCCTCAGCATATTCCATTAATAAGGCTGACTTTAAAGTCGATGTTTAACTAAATCACAGTTTGAAGTACAATAATATTAATGAATACTAAGCTAATGTTCTAACCAGTTATTTTTCCATCCTAACTAAAAATAAAAATGCTGGGTTAGGCAATATTTAGAACATATTTAATGGTTAACATTAAGGTATTTGCAGTTGGATTTTGGGCCATGATGAATCAAAAATAGAAACCAAACGACCAAACAAAATGTCATGTTTTATGTTACTTGTCACACTTGTGGCCAATTAGAAAAAGGACTGTGAGATAAGATTGTACTCTTATCATTGTTTAACCTGGTTTGACCACATTAGTAACATTTCTTACCGGCTCTTTATTTTTATTCCTGTCCGCCCACTCTCTTTCTGCAGTTATGTCTGGATGGTTGAAGGACGGGGTGGTGTTGGAGGGGACGGGGAGCGGTCAGATGTCGCCCCGCTCCAGACTGCGAAGTCCCTTGCCGAGTCGGACGCCGAGGTCACAGTCGTCCAACGGTACGAGCTCTCCGGACTCAGACAGACAGGACAGAATGAGTAAAGCTAAAGAGCTGTTTGAGCTGTGTGATAAAGAGGGGAAAGGATTTATCACAAAGAGAGACATGCAGGTGAGACTGGACGGGATGGTGGCATTACATGTCTACGTTCTGTGGTTTCTTTAATCATAGTTATACTTGGAATGTGTTTAATGTGTCTTATCATGTTTGAATCCACCAGCGGCTTCAGCAAGAGCTTCCTCTGTCTCCTGAGCAGCTGGAATCAGTGTTTGAGAGTTTGGACAGAGACAGAAATGGTTACCTCACACCCCTTGAGTTCCACATGGGCCTAGGTAAGTGTGTGTACTAAATTTTCTTAAAAAAAAAAAAAATAAAAAATAATAATAATAATTATATATATATAGTATTTTTTACTTAAAACTAAAAAAATGTGGGAAGTTTGTACTTGTTTTAATACAAGTACAATGTTTTAATTTAAACAAAATAAAAGAAATAATAAAATATATTTAGGATAAATTATAATACTGTGAAAACTGATCATTTAATCATTTACATTTTTTAAGTGCCTAGTAGTAGTAGTAGTAAGTTTAGTTTGATTTAATAATTTTATTATATGTTATCATCATTTTGATAAAAATAAAAAAAATACATAAACATTTTTGAAGTTTTCATTTTAATTTTAGTTTGTTTAAATAAGTTAATTTTTTATTTTTTTATTCAATTTTTAAAAAAAATATATATTTCTATGTATTTTTTTAATTGGTTTTTATTTTTCAGTTTCATTGTAATATTAGTTTGTTTTAATAATTTTATGATGTGTTTTCATCAATTTTATTAGATTTTTAAAAAATATTTCTGTTTTTTTATTTTAATTTTTCAGTTTTCATTTTAATTTTAGTTTGTTTAACAATTCTATTTTGTTTTAATAATTTGTATTAGATTTTTTACAAATATTTCTGTGTATTTTTTAAAATTAGTTTTTATTTTTCAGCTTTCATTTTAATTTTAGTTTGTTTTAATAGTTTTATTGTGTTTTTGTCATATTTATTAGATTTTTAAAAAAAAATATTTTGTATTTTTGAATTAATTTTTATTTTTAAGTTTTCTTTTTCATTTGAGTTTATTTTAATAATTTTATTATGTGTTTTTGAAATTTTTATTAGATTTTTAAAAAATATTTCTATACAGCTTTAAATTCATTTTTATAATTTCAGTTTTAGTAATTTTAGTATTTAAACTGGTTTCAATTAGTTGCCATGACAACATTTCTAAATTACTTTATCTAATTTTTTGTTTAATTTTTACTATATTTTAGCAATATTTTATTTACCGAAAGGTATGTTTAATAGATAATAAAGTAGTATGCATTATATAGTATACTATGTATAGTACACTGTACAAAATGTGGCTGAAATTAGTTACAATAATTTAAAATTTGTTGAGATATAAAATATCCAGCTTAAATAACTACATTAACTAAACTTAAGTCGAGCACAAACACTTATGTTTTTAAGTTGAAACAACTTACTAATAACTACAATAACTAATCACAGCAATCATTTTTACAGTACAGTGTATGCATTAAGTTATATGCCTAAAATAAATTCTCTGTCTAAATTAGGAGAGCTTGTAGGTTCTGGGCCAGAGGAGAGACCGAGGAGCAGAGAGGGAGAGATGATCGGAGAGGAGAGAGTAGAGCCGATGGAGATCCGATTCACACAAATCCTAATGGAGCTGGGAGCTGATAAACTCTTTAAAGAGTAAGTAAATATACACAGCTATGGTCACCACTGTGTAACAGATAAGATAACAAGCTGTGCTTGTCTGTTTGAAGTTTAGATCAATATTGGCTTGACCAAGGCAGCATACTGTTATTGTTAACGTTTATGGGCTACATCTACCACTACTTTACACAAAGTTTATATGAGTTTTTAGGTTTGCTTTAAAGATTATTTTATTATGTTGCTCATATCTGTCTGTGTGTTAGTCAGTGGGAGTTGTGTACACTGTGGTGTGAGCTCCAGAGAGACAAACCTGAACTCCTGGGAGTTTTGGAGGAGGTTCTTTCCTACACTGTGTCTCATCTTCAGGATGCACTCAAAGAGAAAGACAATTTAGAACAGGCACTGCGCAGGTCAACCCTCATTGCATTCCTTTACCTGTTGTAAAATTAGCATATCTTTTTGTCTTGAGATAAATGAATGTGCTGAGTGTTTAAATGATCCACAGGAGAGAGGATGATCATGACAGAGTGGTTCGGTCCATGTATGAAGACATGGAGAGTCAGTTAAAAGAGGAGAGAGAGAAACGACAAGCTCTGGTAAATATGCTCACAAACACGCTATAAATATGAAACAGATTTAAGTTTGACAAACCTTTAGAACAGTCTTAGTATTAGAGAAAATTATGATGGCGATAATATTGTTCCTAGTGATTATGAAACCATTTGTGATTATGATGATTGTGATTATATAGTTAATGGTGATTGTGATAGAAATGTTGGTGATGTTGATAATGATGACCATGATCATCATCTGTGATAGTGTTGGTGACAATCATAGTGATGATGGTGATCATTTTGTTACTGGATATTATGATAGTGATGATGGTGATTGTGAGTTATGGTAGTGATGCTGATAATGATGACAGTGATTATGATGTGCCTTTTGTCATAGTAATGGTGACAGCGATATTGATATTGATGGTGGTGATAATTTTGTTCATGATTATAAGTGCTATAATAACAGTGATTATGGTGTTAATGATAATGATATTGGTGATTAATTATATTGCTCTGACAGGGATAATATTTTGTTCCTTATGATTATGATAACAGTGATGATCATGGTGAATATGCTTTTGGTATAACTACAATTATATATCTTATGGTGACTATTAGAGTGATGATGGTGATTATGATGGTGATAATGATATTGGTGGTGACTGTGATAGTAACAGGGATGATACTGATAATGATGACAGTGATCGTCATGGTGATTACTGTGACAGTAATGGTGACAATGATATTGATGATGGTGATCATTTTGTTTCTGGTGATTATGATAGTGATAATGGTGATTGTGATAGTTACAATGATTATGCTGATGATGATGACAGTGATTATCATGGTGATTATTATGATAGTAATGGTGACAGTAATAATGATGATGGTGATCATTTTGTTTCTGTGATGATGATTGTGATGGTGATAATGATATTGCTGTGATGGGGATAATATATTTTTTCCTTGTGATTATGATATCAGTGGTGATCATGGTGAATATGCTGTTGGTAATTATGATGATATAGATTATGGTGATATCATTGTTCATATTTATTATGATGGTGATAATATTGTTCATGATTATATGTAATTATTATAATAATGGTGATTATAATTATGGTAATCATACAGTTCATGGTGATTGTGATAGTAATGGTGATGATGGTGATAATGATGACATCGTTCATTGTGCTGATTATTCTGATAGTAATAATGACGATATTGATGATGGTGATAATTTTGTTCCAGGTGATAATTTTGTTCCTGGTGATTATGATAGTGGTGATGGTGATAGTAATGGTGACGATGCTGATAATGATGACAGTGATTATCATGGTGATTAGATGATTCCTTGTGATTATGATATTAGTAGTGATCATGGTGAATATGCTGTTGGTAATTATATAGTTTATGGTGATTGTTATAGTGATGATGGTGATTGTGATAATATAGATTATGGTTACATTGTTCATGTTCATTGTTCATATTTGTTATGATGGGTTAATGATATTGATTATGATTACGGTAATCATATAGTTCATAGTGATTGTGATAGTGGTGATTTTGATAATGATGACAGTGATTATCATGGTGATTACTGTGATAGTAATGGTGACAATGATATTGATGATTGTGATAATTTTGTTCCTGGTGATTAAGATAATGATATTTCTGTGGTGGGGATAATATTTTGGTTCCTTGTTTTTATGATATCAGTGGTGAATATGCTGTTGGTAATTATATAGTTCATGATTATTTATTATAGTGATTATGATTATATAGTTTATGGTGATAACATTGTTCATGGTGATTATGATGGTGATAATGAGATTGATGACGGTGATTATATTGTTCATGATTATATATAAGTATTATAACAATGGTGATTATGGTAACAGTGCTGGTGAATATAATGGGATAATGCAGTTGTTCCTGGTAATTATGATACCAATAGTGATGATGGTGATTAGTGGTGGTGATTGTGATAGTAACAGTGATGATGCTGATAATGATGACAGTGATCATTGTGATAGTAATGGTGATATTGATGATGGTGATGATAAAATTGTTCCTGGTGATAATGATATTGCTGCGATGATGGGGATAATATTATTCGTCCTCGTGGTTATGATATCAGTGGTCATCATGATGAATATGATAGTAATTATACTTTTCATGATGATTACAATAATGATGAAGAAGTGATATTAATATTGATATTAATACAGTGATTATCTTATATTTCATAGTGATCTTGTGATAGTAATGGTGATGATGATATTGTTCAGGGTCATAATAATCAGGGTGATAGTTTAGGTCGATTATGGTAATGGTGATTATAGTGATTGATGTTGGTAACCATGTAATAGTAATAGTGGTGATGAGGTTGATGATGATTGGTGATTATTATGATTGAGTAATGGTGATGATACTGATAATAATGGTAATTATTGTGACTTATGATTATTATGGTTGGGATAATGATATTGTTAATGATGATTATGATTCCAGTGATGATGCTAATAGCTGTTGGTATGATAGTAATGGAGATGATGTTGGTAACAAGGATTGTCATGTGATTATCATATTGTTTATGGTGATTATTGTGATAGTAATGGTGATAACAGTAATTATGATATTAATGGTGATGATGGTGATATTGATGCTCATGATTACGATATTGATGATGGTGATGATATTGATAATGGTGATAATGATGGTGGTTATACTGTTTAAGATGGTTGTGACAGTGGTTATAATAGCACTGATGTGGATGTGATGTTGATAATTATATTGATCAAAATGATAAATACGATAATGGTGACTTTGGTGATGATGGTAATGTAATAACGATATTCATAATGGTGATGATGGTAGTTCAGGTGATAATATTGATGGTAATGTGATTTTGGTGATGTCATATTTGATGATTGTGATGGTGTGGGGTTGGTCTTCTCTGTGATGAAGGACAGCATGAAGCAAGGAGACAAGAAAGAGCAGCTACTGCAGGAACTAAGGATGCGAGAACAAGAACTTGAGTTCACGCTCACCAAGCAGAGAGAGGTACGGACCCATCATTCACTTGTCAGCACATTTGATTTATTAAACCAGCAGGAGGGTCTGTCTCACCCCACCTGTGTATGTGTGCAGTTGGAGAGCAGGATCAACGCTCTGAGCAATGATCAGGCTGACGCTCGTGGCGAGAACCGCCGTCTGCAGAATGTCAACCAACAGCTGCAGGACCAACTGGAGCAGAGCCGAGAGGAACTTCAGCACGCTTCGAGCCAATTACAACAACTACAGAACAACATCAAACAACAGCAGAAGGGCAAAGAGAGGTGGGCTTTGAGTTATACTTGGGGAAAATATATTGTTTGCTTTACTATTACTACAACACTCTTGTATAAAGTTTCCAAAGGGGGAATGCAATAGAAGAACCGTTTTGGCTCCCCAAAGAACCTTTCAGTAAGGAACATTCTTAGTGTGAAGTACATTTTTAAAAACATTTTCCACTATTAAAATCCCTTTGTGGAATAGAAAGATTCCATGGATGTTCAAGGTTCTTTGTAGAACCAACAGAACTTTCAGTTTTAAAAATGTAATGATTAAAAGTAACAAACAAACAAATATAAGCATAAGACATTTTTCATGTCTGACTGTTTCTCATTACAGAGAAGTCCTGAAAGTGTCCCGAAACATGCAGAAGGAACGTGAAAGCCTCATGAGACAACTAGATCTTCTCAGGTAGGATGACCCAAGTGAAATCATCACATTTTTATTGTGTAGTATGATGTTCAAATGTACACGTGTGTTTTGCTTTTATCTGAAGATAAGGCTATAAGAACAGATCAAAACTGATGGAGGTTTAAGATGTTTTATGAATCATCAGTCCATCTCATTGATAACTAGATTTGATATCTATATTCCAAGGCTGTAAAAGTCTTGGGAGGAGGAGCTTTATCTTAAAATTTAACTTGAATTCTCTCACTTTCTCTTTTGTAGAGACATGAACAAGCGTCTTCGTGATGATAAAGATGCCCATCAGACACAGAAGATGGTTAGTCAAAAATACCCCTTCATGTCTTCCAGTCCTTACCCACCATGCCGGTGCGTTCACGCCATCTCGCCGTGGATGCGCTCTATTTATCCGTATTAACCCTGCCTTTTACACATGTAACATTACCCACAATGCATAACTGAAGAAGGTGCAGCAAAATGTGAATGTAAATGGATGTATTTATATGGGTTTCCATGAGCCCATGTTCCCCCGGGAATTCGAAAGGTTGCGGATGATGCAAGCCACACCCTTTTCTGGAATATTCACACTTTCCAGGTGCAGCTCTGTTTAGTTTAAGCTCAGGAAAGCTTGTTCCAGTCATCAGCCTCTAAGAGGAACAAATAATGACTTAAAGGAAACTTTGAACTCAACGAAGACCTTGTGTGAAATATCTGAAACTGTGAATATTGAATTCAGCCTTGTTCTCCAATTAAACAAGTCACAAGATTGTTCTTTGTTCGGTCTGTTACAGAAACACGTGTGATTCCAAAAAAATGGTTATTAATCACTTAATCACTTAATGCCCCTTATATTTTGTGTTAAAAAGAAAGCCAGTCAAAAAAATATGACTTAATTTAAGTAATTTACCAGTTACATTTCAGCGCGTTGAAATATATGGCACTTTACCTCATTAACTCTTATTTCATGTATTTTTATTTTTTGTATTTGTGATTTAGTGCAATTTTGTTTGGTAGTTTCTTTTGAAATGAACAGTTCTGTCCAATGACAGTTTATGTGTTTGGTCTCTGATTGATGCAACAAAAGAACAAAATATGATTTCAAGTTGAACAAATGGTTATGTTGTTAAGCATTATGACAGAAAACAATAAAAAATGTTTATTCATCTTGATTCATGTCGTCATTTTGGGTCATTTACATGCATACGCATATACACGAGTGTCAACCTATGTCACACATTTTACACAGAAAATCATTTTTATGTATAAAAGCATTGCAAACACTTAAACAAGTGCATCACCTAAACCCACCTTCGCATCAGTTACTGCTGTGGGAGACTAATATGCATATTTTTTTATAAGATAAACTAGATGCAAAATTTTCTTTGCACTTAATTCAAAACAATCTGCTTTAAAGCTGAAGCTAAATTTTTTTTCGTATCTCGTCAACTGTTCCTCAGACATCTCAAGTGACCGACCGTTTGCAGAGGAAGGAATCCATACTGGGAAACTATTTTCCAACAAGGAAATCAGCAAAGAGGTAGGTATCTCACTAATCATTATACATGCTATATTAATGCACATAACACTCTATAAAAAGACATATACGGATATACATATATAAGATGTGCATTTTGAGACGTGGTATAGCGTGACAGAATTGCAGCTGCAATTGTACACTTTAATTGCAATTCGGAGTCACAAGCTTTAGTGAATACTGGGATTATATTCCAGATCATTTGTCTTTCCCAATGCTGCAAAATGTAATTAAGCAACTTTAAACATTTATTTAATTCCTTTATTGTAGTAGTATTGTATTGTATCATTGATGTAACTATTCTAGGTTTTAATTTTTATTTAGTTTCCATTTTAATATTTTCAGTTTTGCTTGTAATTACATTTTATTTTTAATTTCAGTTTAGGTTTTAGAGATTTTGTTGTTTTTGTCATTATTATTAATATTTAAAAATGTCTATATCTGTCTATAGTTCTTATTAATTTTTCTTTAGTTTTTAGTTGTTTTAGTACTTTAAGTTAAACTTATTTTAAACTTATATTCTTTTATTTCAATTAACGCTTATTTTGAGTAACTTTTTTTTATGGTTTAGTTTTAGTTTTAATTTTATTTTTACTTAACTTAAATAATAAGCCTGGTTTGTTGCTGGTCCAAGATGGTCTACTACGTTGAAATTAGGTTTACTAGTCTAGTTACCCATTTAGATTAACTTGGACCAGGAGCAATAATAGAGGGCAATTCAAAGGTTTTGATCTCCTATGCATTTTTTTAGTTGTATTAAAATAATTTGATCCTTTTTAAAGGCAGCTGATGGAAAACCCAAATGAAGACCCTGAGGATTCAGACAGCTCGCTAACAGATTCAAGTCCGAAAAGACTCTCTATAGCTGAAGTGACAGAAGACGAAACCACCTACCAGTCTGATAAAACCATGGTACTTACTGTAAAATAACTACTATGTCATAACTGCTTATTACTCTTTGTATGGCTATGTGTTGGATGCAAATGAACCTCAGATATTTGCATGACTTTAGATGACTCACTTTCTGTCACAACAGTGATACTGAACTCGTTAATTCTTGATCTTATCAGTAAAATCAAATGTTTACCTGCTTGATATACCTTTCCAAGAAAACCTTTTCTCTTCCTTCTCCTCCAGGGCATATCTTGTGACCCACAGCGTGTGTTTAAGGTGGTGTTTTTGGGAAACTCCGCCGTGGGAAAGAGCTCGTTCATCCATCACTACTGCAGTGGTCACTTCCCCAATGCCTTAGCCTCAACTGTGGGTGAGAGATGCTCGATTAATGCCCAATTATGCTCTCCCTTAACTTCATTTCCTTTTGTGTGCTGACAAGGCATGTGATGTTTGATTGACAGGAATGGATTTTCAGGTCAGGAGCGTAACGGTTGATTCAACACCAGTCGCTCTGCAGCTGTGGGACACCGCAGGGCAGGAGAGGTCAGATGTCCCATAAACGGTTTTAAAGACTGAATTAATCTACAATGCCAGATGAAGTTATTTAAATCAAATATAGGTCGTTTTGTGATATTTTGGAGCGGAATTCACTGTCGTAATTAGAGTGGATAGCCGTACACGATCATTTGTTGCTACCATAAAAACTATCCACCATTTTCGCGGTATTTCGTACCAGCTCGCCAAACGTAAACGGTCCCAGAACAGACGGTTGGAAAGAAACAGAAGCCGTTCGCCTTATTAGAAGCCAGTGTACCATATGAATAACATTTAAACTGATATTTAAAGATTTAAAAACTAACGTACAGTTGTTTCAGAGATTTCCTTTCGCCCCCATCAGGTTCCACAGCGTCACGCAGCAGTATTTTCGCAGGGCGGATGGAATCATCGCTATGTATGACGTCACGCATGAGGCGTCATTCACGGCTGTCCGTCATTGGTTGGATCAGGTGCAGGTGAGTCTAACTTGACTGAAGAATCGATTTTATACACATACACACTACCAGTCAAAAGGGGTTGAACAGTAAGATTTTTATTTTTTTTTTTTTTATTATTATTATTTTTTTTTTTTTAAGAAATCTCTTCCCTCTTTCCAAGCCTGCTTTTATTTGATCCAAAGTACAGCAAAAACAGTAAAATGTTAAGTATTTTTACTATTTTAAACAACTTTTTTATTTAGATATATTTTAAATTGTAATTTATTTATGTGATCAAAGCTAAATTTTCAGCATCATTACTCCAGTCTTCAGTGTGACACGATCCTTCAGAAATCATTCTAATGATGATTTGCTGTTCATTTATTATTATTATTATTATTATTATTATCAATATTTAAAACAGTAGTACATTTTTTTTTTTTTTGCGAGGATGCTTTAATGTGATGATAAAGACATTTAGATTTATATTTCAGATAAATGCTGTTCTTCTGAACTTTCTATTTAAGAAACCTGAAAAAATTCTACTCAGCTGTTTTCAACAACAACAACAACAACAATAATAATAAATGTTTTTGAGCAGCAAATCAGTACATTTGAATGATTTCTGAAGGATCATGTGACTGTAGTAACGATGCTAAAAATTTAGCTATGAAATTACAGGAATAAATTAAATATAAAAATATATCTAAAATATATATTCAAATAAAAAAGTCATTTTAAATAGTAAAAATATTTCAAAATTTTACTGTTTTTGCTGTACTTTGGATCAAATAAATGCAGGCTTAGTGAGCAGAAGAGACGTCTTTTTAAAAAAAAAAAAAAAAAAACATTAAAAACCTTACGGTTCAAAAACTTTTGACTGGTATAATTGCGTATATAATTTTATTGCATAACATCTTTCCTTTCCTTTTTGGCTAACATCATAAATCTTGTTTTTGAATATATATACACTACCGTTCAAAAGTCTGGGGTCAGTAAGACTTGTAATAGTCTTTAAAGAAGTCTCTTATGCTCATCAAGGCTGCATTTATTTGATTAAAAATATAGAAAAAAAAACAGTAATATTGCAAAATGTTTTTACAATATAAAATAATGTTTTTTATTTTAACATACTTTAAAATAGAATTTATTCCTGTGATGAAAAGCTGAATTTTTATCAGCTGTTACTCCAGTCTTAAGTGTCACATGATCCTTCAGAAATCATTCTAATATGCGGATTTATTATTAGAATGATCAGTGTTGGATAATATCAACAGTTGTGCTGCCAAATATTTTTTGGAACCTGTGATATTTTTTTTTTCAGGATTCTTTCATGAATAACAAGTTTAAAAAGTACAGTGTTTATTCAAAATATAAATATTTTATAACAATGTAAATTATTTATTATTAACTATTAATAAACTTTTAATTATTAACTTAATACATCCTTGGTGAATAAAAGTATTAATTTCTTTAAAAAAAAAAAAAAAAAAAAGAAACAATAAAAAGAAACAATAAAAATGTACTGACCCCAAACTTTTGAACGGTAGTGTATATATTTTTTCAGTGAATATTCTATTTTCCTCAGTAGTGAGCATTCACAAATATGCCAAAAAAAAAAAAAAAAAAAAAAAAAACCTCACTGGTGAAGTTATAAACTCCCTGGATTGCTTACATAGTATGGCAGCATTTGTATGCAAAAGGTGTGCTTAAGCTGCTTTGCATACACATCAGTGTGTGACTTTGATTAAAGGTGCTTGCTGTGAAATTAGTAAGAGAGTGTATTTAGCATGTACCTTAATCTGTTTATGTTGACTGTGTGTGACCCTGTGATTGGTTTATGTGATTAGACTGAGTATCATTGTGTGTGTATGTGACTGGCAGGAAAAGATGGCTGAGGGGGCGTGTCTGATGTTGCTAGGCAATAAGACAGACCTGGCGACCGCAGACAGGAGGGAGGTGACTAGAGCACAAGGCCGCAGACTGGCAGAGGTGATGGATGACCCAGCTCATCGTTTCCAAATGATCTCAGTCATTTGCATGTGTCGGTGTTTATATAATTAAGGTTTGATGTTGTGGGTATTGACAGCAGTACCAGGCGGAGTTCTATGAATGCAGTGCTAAGAGTGGACAACAGGTGGAGGAGGCCATGATCCACCTGACCAGGTGTGAAACTGTTTTAAAATATTATATATTTGCCAATCAGAAGTGAAATGTCCTTTTCCTGTGCAGTAAATAGTATAATATAATATCATATAATATAATACAGTATAATAATAAAATGACTATTTATTTATTGCTGAAGTAACAATTAAAAAATATATATATTTTACTCTCAGGTTACTTGCCTCACAGCAAGACAAGCAGTGTGAGTCTGCGCTCCATCTGGATGCCTCTGCCAACAGAGGCCGCTGCTGTAAATAAATGGAGCGTCACTACAGAATTCAGCGACGACTTGGCTCATGAATATTAATTACGTTACTTGACGCTCAAAGGATTTATGAAACAATCTAGGAATGTTCATAATATCATTGTATCATTGTACACACTTAACCTGGCAATCTGTTATACAAATATGTGTGGTACACAGTCTTTTCTATACTCAAATGCACTACCAGTCAAAAGTTTTTGAACAGTAAGATTTTTAATGTTTTTTAAAGACTTTTCTTCTGCTCATCAAGCCTGTATTTATTTGATCCAAAACACAGCAAAAGCAGTAATGTTGTGAAATATTTTTACAATTTAAAATAGTCTAGTTTATTATAGTTTATTCCTGTGATCAAAGCAAAATTTTCAGCATAATTACTCCAGTTTTTAGTGCCACATGATCCTTCAGAAATCATTCTAATATGCTGATTTGCCATTCAAGAAACATTATTATTATTATTATTATTATTATTATTATTATTATTATTATTATCAGTATTTAAAACAGTTGAGTATTTTTTTTCAGGATTCTTTGATGAATAGAAAGATCCAAAGATTAGCATTTATCTGAAATAAAAAGCTTTTGTAACACACTATACCTTTAAAAAAACTTGGAATTAATGTATTTTTATTTATTTATTTATTTATTTATTTATTTATTTATTTATTTATTTATTTATTATTATTATTATTATTATTATTATTATTATTATTATTATTATTATCAGTATTTAAAACAGTTGAGTATTTTTTTTCAGGATTCTTTGATGAATAGAAAGATCCAAAGATTAGCATTTATCTGAAATAAAAAGCTTTTGTAACACACTATACCTTTAAAAAAAACTTGGAATTAATGTATTTTTATTTATTTATTTATTTATTATTATTATTATTATTTAAAAAATAAATTATAGAAATTGATACTTTTATTTAGGAAGGATGCTTTAAATTGGTCAAAAAGTGATTATATACATCTTTATAATGTTACAAAAGATTTCTATTTCAGCTAAATGCTGTTCTTTCTATTCATTAAAGAAACCTGACAAAATTATACTCAGCTGTTTTCAACATAATAATAATATAAATAATAATAATAATAATATTAAATGTTTTTAAGCAGCGAATCAGAATATTAAAATGATTTCTGAAGGATCATGTGACTGGAGTAACGATGCTAAAAATTCATCTTTGAAATCACAGCAATAAATTACAAAATTACAAAATATATTCAAATAGAAAACAGTTATCCTAAACAGTAAAAATATTTCACAATTGTACTATTTTTGCTGTACTTTGAATCAAATAAGTGCAGGCTTGGTGAGCAGATGAGACTTCTTTTAAAACATTTATAATCTTACTGTTCAAAAACTTTTGACTGATAGTGTACATTGTTACAATGTAATGCCTGCATGAGTATTTTTATAAAAATTAGTATTATTTTGTGGACTTGGAGAAAAATGTCATTTGTGGAAGCACACAATTCAATGTTATGTTTACATTCACTGTATTCTATTTAAAATATTGTATATAAACAGTTTTTGGGACTGGAAGAATAAATGTGACATGTTATAGAGCGCCATCTCTCGGCGCGTTGTGTCATTACCGCAGTGCGTAGTATGGCGTAAACTTGTGCTCGCCCCCTAAAATATAGAAGCCCACTGACGCGAGAGAGCAGTGGCAATAACAAACGCGGACAGAAGGGCACGGACACCTGGAACAACAGCGGACTCTCAAACTTAATTTTACAAATACGATCTACAACAGGACATTCATTTAATCACTTCTTTCAGGTGGGTGCGTTATTCTAAACACGAACTTTTATTATTCTAATGAAACAGTTCGTCTGCAGGTCATAAGTGGGCAGCGTTTTTATTATGGTGTGATTTATGAGTTTGTGTATGAAAGTATAGCCTGTTGCACTTTTGTGTTTAACCGCAATTTTTAAGTCAAGTAACTTATTGTTCTTTTCTATTTTTGACACTCTTTGTAGAGACTTTAATTCAAAGGGTCATAAACGTACTTATTTGTTTAAACTACAGGATGCACTTTATAATTAGAGTCTTGTAGTTTGATACAACGTAAGTTGCAGGTAACAGGATCTTTAATAAATTCCTCAGATTCTTCAGATGGTGAGGTGTGACAAATTTAAAATGAACCAGAAGACATGAACACAGTTCAGCCCTTGACACCTACTGAATGAGACACAGATGATGCTTAGAAAAATCTCAATAATCTATTCATGTGGTGACCAGACTCTCCATTCAGATAAGTGTGGCTGTCCAAAAGCAAAAAAAATAAAATAAAAGTATTTACTTAAACCTACAGTGTAACATATAATGTGTGACCCTGGACCACAAAACCAGGTCATAAGGGTCAATTTTTTTGAAATCAGTGATGTTTGTTAAGATAGGACAATATTTGTCCGAGATACAACTATTTGAAAATCTGGAATCTGAGGGTGCAAAAAAATCTACATATTGAGAAAGTCGCCTTTGAAGTTGTCCAAATGAAGTTCTTAGCAGTGCATATTACTAATCAAAAATTAGGTTTTGATATATTCACGATTGGAATGTACAAAATATCTTAATGGAACATGATCTTTACTTAATATTCTAATGATTTTTGACATAAAAATTGATCATTTTGAGCCATACGATGTATTTTTGGCTAATTGCCACAAATATACCCGTGCTACTTAAGACTGGTTTTGTGGTCACATATTATACTGTAGGTAATTAGTAATTAAAAATGGTATAGGCCTATATAACGGAATAAAAGAATTTTATTTGCTATTTATTTACTGTCAGCAGCATGTCCCAAAACAGCAGGTGTAAAAACACAACCCTTAGTGTCAGTTCAGTCACATTAAGTGGCGTCTGTTTCCCACTCTGCAGACGTGTTGGGCTGAAGTTATATCTGCACATGGAGGCGGCTGGGTGAGGTTACAGTAGTAAAAGTTTCTCCGTCTCTATGAGTCAGTCATCCTGTCACTGTAGTAGTAGGACAGAGAGAGATCATGATTCTGACTAAAAACAGTTTCCTGGATGGAGGCCCAAGTCCACACCCCACCCCTGAAATTAAATGCACGTTTATGTACTCGGAGAGAGAATTCACAAATGTCAAACTGTCAGTATATTGCAGTTCATTGATTATTTAAAAAATAAAAATAAATATACAAAATAAAATAAAACACTATTTGTCATATAGAAAAATATTTGTAATATTTATACTGTTCAAAAGTTTAGGTCATCAAAATAAGTTGGGAAAATTTCAACTTTTTTATGTGAAATGAAATTGAGCTTGATTTTTTCAAAGTCAGTTTAATGTTATTTAAGTTGAAATTACTTGTACAACCAAGCTGATCGAGATTAAGCTGGTTGAAAAGTTTAACCCTTTGACCGTCCATTCTGTGGGACGCCTAAATTTACTTCACCATATTACAAATAAATCCTAATCTAATCATGACAAACTATACATCGTTGGAAAGGTCTAAGACTCCTAAATTGATATTTTACCATATTTTTGTGTTACAAATTATGTAGGGAAAGTAATAGATTAATATATGTCAAGAGTGCAACTTAAAAAAATCTACATCATAACATGAGTTCTGACCTTTGTCACAAAAGACCTTCTTATATTATTCTTATTCTTCATAAGAAATAATATATCAGTTCAAAACTTAAAATCTCAAAATTCATCCTTTGAAAGGCATTGTAAAGTCAGACATTGCATTACCATGGAAAATGTACATCATGAATTATAAAAATTTAAGTGTGGATAGTGCATTTTTATGTCTGTGTTCAAAAACGGGAGTGACAGTTAAAGGGTTAAGATGGAAATTTATTAGAATGACTGTAGTTATGATGCTGAAAATTTCACTGGAATCACAGGAATAAATGTAAAACATATTAAAATATAAAATAATATTTTCTATGGCTTTTACAGTGTGTGTATGTATATATATATATATATATATATATATTATATACAGTGTTTTACAGTATATATATACAGAAGACTTATATATATATATATATATATATATATATATATATATATATATATATTACCATATTTTGCTTTTGAGTTGTTTTTAATTATTATCAAGGATGAAGCTCATTAATTTTACTCAGGAACTGAGTTTTCCACGTCGTGCGACCTTTTACTCTCTTCTCTTCAAAATAAGCTCTTAGGTAGCAAAAAACTCTATCAGTCAGAAGCTTTGTTATTTTACCCAAGGTAATCTTTCCTTGAATTATATAACATCAAGTGAGAACCACCTTCAATAAACTTTGAAGACTCTGAGAAGACTGTCTCTGTGGTTTTGGTTTCTTGTGGGAAACCAAAATGTAACAATATGATTTTGGGATGAAATAAGACCTGCACACATTCTTTACTCAATAGCCTTAATTCACTGAACTTTGCCTCACAAATATCAGTTTGGTCACATAATTTTAATTTCTGTGTAAAGGAAAGGTTAGTTCTGTCCAAACAGCAAGATAAAGACCAGCCTCTTGGGGGATGTTAAGCTGGATTCATGGTTTTTCTCAGACCTGTCAAGTGGATGCCATCTTGAAAGGGTTTGTAAAATCTATTACCATTTCAGAATGGCAGATGCTGAGGATAAAACCAATACCTGTGGGACAGTATGCCTCAAATACCTTCTGTTCATCTTCAATCTTCTCTTTTGGGTGAGTTTGTACTTTGTTTTGATCTTGGTTAGTCTGAGGACCTGTTGAAAAAAAGTGGTTTACTGTTCATTTAGCTGGTATAACTAGCTTACACTAGCAATAATTTGTTGTAAAGTGCCAAATCTAACAACATTAGCAAGTTTGGTAAATTCTGCTTTTTTGATTGTACCTTGTCCTCCCAGTTGGCAGGTGGCATTGTGATGGCAGTGGGAATATGGACTCTGGTGGATAAAAGTGACTACATCAGTCTTCTGTCCTCTAGCACCTACTCAGCAGCGGCCTACATCCTGATTGGCGCGGGGGCCATCGTCGTGTTAACCGGAATATTGGGCTGCTGCGCCACCATCAGGGAACAAAGAAGTCTGCTTATGGTGGTAAGAGAGGAGAGCATCATAGGTACATGCCACATCATGCCACAACTGACAGCAGACGCATGTGTCCACAAATCACAACCATGATTTAAAGGTGTCCTCTGTGGTTGTGAAAGTTTTCTGAGTGGTTTTATAGTTGCTATGCGGTTGCTAGGATGTTCTAAATGTTTTAAAGTGTTATGCGGTTGCTGTGTGGTTGCTATGTGATTGCTATGGTGTTCTAAATGTTTTAAAGTGTTGCTATGTGGTTGCTATGGTCTTCTAAGTGTTTTAAAGTGTCATGTGGTTGCCAGGGTGTTCTAAGTGTTTTAAAGTACTATGTTGTTGCTAGGGTTTTCTGAGTGTTCTAAAGTGTTATGTGGTTGCTGTGTGGTTGCTATGGTGTTCTAAGTGTTTTAAAGTATTATGTGGTTGCTAGGATGTTCTGGGTGTTTTAAAGTGTTGCTATGGGGTTACTAGTGTTGCTATGTGGTTGCTATGGAGTTCTAGGTGTTCTAAAGTGTTATGCAGTTGCTAGGGTGATCTGAGTATTTTAAAGTGTTGCTGTGCGGTTGCTAGGGTGTTCTGAGTATTTTTAAAGTGTTGCTATGTGGTTGTTAGGGTGTTCTGAGGGTTTTAAAGTGTTGCTGTGCGGTTGCTAGGGTGTTCTGAGTATTTTTAAAGTGTTGCTATGTGGTTGTTAGGGTGTTCTGAGGGTTTAAAAGTGTTATGCGGGTGCTAGGGTGTTCAGAGTGTTTTGAAGTGTTGCTATGAGGTTGTTAGGGTGTTCTGAATGTTTTTTAAGTGTTGCTATGCAGTTGCTAGGGTGTTCTGAGTGTTTTTAAAGTGTTGCTATGTAGTTGTTAGGGTGTTCTAAGGGTTTAAAAGTGTTGTTATGCAGGTGCTAAGGTGTTCTGAGTGTTTTTAAAGTGTTGCTATGCGGTTGCTTGGGTGTTCTGAGTGATTTTAAAATGTTTCTATGTGGTTGTTAGGGTGTTCTGAGGGTTTAAAAGTGTTACGTAGTTGCTAGGGTTTTCTGAGTGTTCTAAAGTGCTTTGTGGTTGCTATGGTGTTCTAAGTGTTTTAAAGTATTATGTGGTTGCTAGGGTGTTTTAAAGTGTTGCGATGGGGTTATTAATGTTGCTATGTGGTTGCTATGGTGTTCTAAGTGTTCTAAAGTGTTATGCAGTTGCTAGGGTGATCTGAGTGTTTTTAAAGTGTTGCTATGCAGTTACTAGGGTGTTCTGAGTGTTTTTAAAGTGTTGCTATGCGGTTACTAGGGTGTTCTGAGTGTTTTAAAAGTGTTGCTATGTGGTTGTTAGGGTGTTCTGAGGGTTTAAAAGTATTATACAGTTGCTAGGGTGATCTGAGTATTTTAAAGTGTTGCTATGTGGTTGCCAAGGCTCTGGGCATTTTAAATTGTTGATATTTGTATACTAGGGTGTTCTGGGTGGTTGCTAAGATGTACTAAGAGTTTAAAGTTTTGCTAGGGTGTTCTGAATGCTTTGAAGTGTTAATGTGCAGTTGTTAAGGTGTTCTTTTAAAGTGTTGCTGTGTTGTTTGCAAGGGTGTTCTAAGTGTTTACAATCTTGTTGTGTGGATGCTAGGGTATTCTAGGTGGTTGCCAGGGTGTAGCTGTGCAGTTGCAAAGGTTTTATAACGTTATGTCCAAAATCATATACTTCCTTAATATATAGTATGGAGAAAACAGTATGTGAGGTGAGTAGTATATCTGAATTCATAGAATTCATAAAAAAAAAAAAAAAAAAAATGTAGGCAAAATATTACTATCCCATGAGGCCACGGGAAAGAATTTATCAATGGCTGTGAAGCGACACAACTGACACTGGTAGGTCATGTGATGTTGTACGTCTGAATTTCATTCCTACTGCCCATGTTCATACTATATAGAATGCACTTTTTTTAATGCTCACAAAGTAAATTCAAATGTGGGAACCTACTCAGACGGCACAGGATTTATCTCATATCATTATAACAGTGCAGGATGAGTTAAGTATGAAGGTTTCATATTTATAGTTAGCGGTTTGCTCAGGTAACTAACCCTAAATAACCCTAAATAGCGTCACTTGACTTAGGGAACACCACAAACAAAAGCTATTTTAACAAAGGAGGGAACCAAATGAATGGTCTTGGCTCTAAAAATGTTTTTGATGAATCATTTCAGTACAGCCTGTGAAGAAATCAGCACAAAAACCTTTGAGTCAAATATTATGAGTAATGGACAAAGTGGACGGTGTAAACACTGGATTACAGTAGCCGTCTGGATTCCTGCACACAGAAGCCAAGAATTATTCTGGGAATATGCGGTCACACTTACTTGACTTTTTTGTGCTTTCTAAATCAGTTTAATGGTGCTCATATGTGTGTCCCTTAGTTGTCTCAAAGCTGTCAACATATCTGATATAAATAAAGATGTGTGTATCTTTAAGAGGTCAGACTTAGAAACTGAGTCATAACTGAGGAATGACAGCCAGCAGAGAGAGAGAGGGAGTATAGAGGAATGAGAAGGGAGTGAATCCAGAATAGAGGAATGAAATGAGAGTGGTGGGCACAGAAAACAGAGGGAAAATACAGAACAAATACAGGCTGAGAGAAGAATAATTATACTGTTAACCTTTATCAGCTGCGTAAAATTCCTCAGATGCCATTTGTTCACATTTTCAACAGCTGATGAATATAACAGAGACAGTTCTTAAAGGGACACTTCACCCAAAAATGAAAATTCTGATTTATTCATTTAGATTTATTCATTATCAAATTGTAAATATCTACCAAATATATGTTACTGAAAGCTTTTTTCCCCTTTTGTCTCTACAGTTCTTCGTCCTGTTGTTGTTAATCTTCCTACTGGAGATCACAGCTGGAATTCTGGCTTATGTCTATTATCAGGAGGTAAACTCACATTCAGAATGAGGAATAAACACTGCATTTCTTTTTGTTCAATTTGGATGATTGCCCTCTTATCCTTTTAAATGTTTCTGTACACCTTATTTCATTTTTCAACATCTTTATGTATGCATGTGAATAACAACATTATAAACATGGCTGCAATATTGCCATGACATCAGATCAGGTCTTAATTTAACCATAATCTCCTCAGATTCACATGTTGTATGTTTGCCTGCTTTCCATCCACTTTCCTGCTTTTCCATCTTTCTAAACCCCTTTGTCTTCTTCCTCCTTTTCCTCTGTTTCCTCCAGTGTTTTCCTCTCTGCTACCAGGTAAACAACCTAGACAAAAAAATCAACTGTAGTTGCTCTAAAGAAACGGTTCATTCAAAAATAAAAACACTGTTATTATTTACTCATTCTCACGTCATTCCAAACCAGTATGCTGTTATTTTTTCCGTGGCGACTTAAGGTTACGTGAACGTTATTCCATGTTCCAAGGAAAAAAAATAACATTGGGTTTGGAACAACATAAGGGTGAGTAATTAATAACAAGGTTTTCATTCTGAATGGTTCCTTTAATATATGACATTTGACTTCGTGTCTGTGAATGAAAACAGACTTTCACAGCACTTACTGTTGTCAGATGTGTAGTCTAATGGGTTTCTCTGCAATTGCAGCTGAATGCTGAGCTGAGAGCAGATCTGAAAGAGAGGATGGTGCAAAACTACCAGCAGCCTGGACAAGAGCACATCACTAGAGCCATCGACAAGCTCCAGCAAGACGTAGGACAGCCGTCTGTCTGTCTCTGTCTGTGTCTATGTATCTGTCATTCTGTCTATGTATCTGTCTATGTATCTGTCATTCTATCTATCTATCTATCTGTCGTTCTGTCTATCGTTCTGTTGTTCTATATCTATCTATCTATCTATCTATCTATCTGTCGTTCTGTCTATCTATCTGTCGTTCTATCTATCTATCTATCATCCATCTATCGTTCTATCTGTCATTCTATCTATCTATCTATTTGTTTATCTATCTATCTATCTGTCGTTCTATCTATCTATCTATCTATCTATCTTTATCTTTTTATCTATCTGTCTATCTATCTGTCCATCTGTCTGTCTGTCTATCTAACTGTCATTCTATCTGTCTATCTGTCGTTCAATCTATCTTTTTATCTATATATCGTTCTGTCTTTCTATCTGTCTGTCTGTCTCTGTTCTATCTATCTATCTATCTGTCTATCTATCTGTCGTTCTGTTGTTCTATATATATCTATCTGTCTGTCGTTCTATCTATCTTTCTATCTCTCTATCTATCTGTCTATCTATCTATCTATCGTTCTGTCTATCTATCTGTCTATCTATATATCTATCTGTCATTCTATCTATCTATCTGTCGTTCTGTCTATCGTTTTGTTGTTCTATATATATCTGTCTATCTGTCTGTCATTCTATCTATCTTTCTATCTCTCTATCTATCTATCTGTCGTTCTGTCTATCGTTCTGTTGTTCTATATCTATCTATCTATCTATCTATCTATCTGTCTGTCGTTCTATCTATCTTTCTATCTCTCTATCTATCTGTCGTTCTGTCTATCTATCTGTCTATCTATATATCTATCTATCTGTCATTCTATCTATCTATCTATCTGTCGTTCTGTCTATCGTTCTGTTGTTCTATATCTATCTATCTACCTATCTGTCATTCTATCTATCTTTCTATCTCTCTATCTATCTGTCTATCTATCTATCTGTCGTTCTGTCTATCGTTCTGTTGTTCTATATCTATCTATCTATCTATCTGTCGTTCTATCTTTCTATCTCTCTATCTATCTGTCTATCTATCTATCTGTCGTTCTGTCTATCTATCTGTCTATCTATATATCTATCTAACTATCTGTCATTCTATCTATCTATCTATCTGTCGTTCTGTCTATCGTTCTGTTGTTCTATATCTATCTATCTATCTGTCGTTCTGTCTATCGTTCTGTTGTTCTATATCTATCTATCTATCTGTTGTTCTGTCTATCGTTCTGTTGTTCTATATCTATCTATCTATCTATCTATCTATCTATCTATCTGTCTGTCATTCTATCTATCTATCTGTCCATCTGTCATTCTATCTATCTATCTATCTGTTGTTCTATCTATCTATCATCTATCTATCTATCGTTCTATCTATCTGTCTATCTAAAAACACCCTAGCAAGTACCTAGCAACAACCAGAAAACCATAGCAACTTTTTAGCAGTGACATAACAACACAGAACATCCACTTACCAACTACTTACCAACTGTCTAGAACACCTCAGAAACCTTTAACACTTTCAAGCCACTTCTAACATTTAAAGTGCCCCTATTATGCCATTTTAAAGGTTGCTAATATTGTTTTAATAGACTCCCAAAACAGGTTTACATGTATGCAAGGTCAAAAAACACTTCAGTTTTCTCCAAAAATAGATTTAATTTTACCCCATTTCTAAATGATTCATAAACGACTCGTGCAAAGCAGTTCGAAGAATCAGTCTCTCTAAACCCCTCCTCTCCGTGAGCCCTCACTGCTGTGATTGGTCAGATGTCTGATGATGAAACGGCTGAAGTGGCTGATGGACAAGTTAGCACGGTCCAAATTGTCAGACTACAGTGGGTCCACAGCTGAACAACAGAACTACACAAGCGTGATTTAGTCGGTTAGCATGACATGTGCAGGGTTGTTACACAACATAACATACATAACTACGCATTTTGAAAGATCGCTAGAAAATACAATCTTTGTAGAGTCATCTTTTGGAAGTGAATATAAAACAGTTGTACTCACAGCGTCTTCCGTATAACGTACGTGTAAATTTCCATGTGACGTAAACCAAATGGAAATTTATGGGCGGGCAAGTTGTTGGCGACGTAGAACGTGGGTGGACATTATGCAAATGTGTTACTTCGTGACGTGTGGCCGTAACAGAAAAAGATTCGAAATCCTGATGACTCGTTTAGGCAGATGTGAGCCGACTCTTTTTTTTGATAGACAATAACTTTATTTATCGTGCACTGTCGGCTTCACAACTTTGCAGATAGTTTATGTTCACATACAGCTACATGACACACTACATGAAAGATCATATTTGAAAAGGCATAATAGGGGCACTTTAAAACAAGACTTTTTTCCAAGCACACAATCTAGTTTCAAACTATAATCATGCATGCATGTTTCAATATTTCAACAGCTTTGAAGTTTATAGTCTTACAATATCACAACAAAGAACGCTTTTGAACACATTTTCCCAGTCTGTGAGCATGTGAGTTTATGCTTCATGGCAAAACGATCCACCCGTCACAAGAATGAACTCTTTTCTCATTCCTGCGCTCCATCTGTTTTACGGTGCAGCTGAAGTGTTGCGGCAGTAACAGCTCAGCGGACTGGAAGGAAGGGGCCTGGATTCACACCAATGCCAGGAGACGCCTGGTGCCCGACAGCTGCTGTAAGACCCCCACAGTGGGCTGCGGAGCCAGAGACCACCCATCCAACATCTATAAAGTGGAGGTACATTCAGATAACAGAACACACTTGATTGCTTATTTATAGCAATGCAATTCTTAGTTGGTTCATGTAGGCAATGTTTTAAGGCAAGTTTCTCAGATACTTTGACTTTGGAAGAACTTGAAGTTCATATTGAGACTTTTCATTGCATACTTCATTGAAAATCTGAGACAAGAGTTTTTTTTTATCTTTCTCAGGGAGGTTGCATATCCAAACTAGAGGAGTTTATTCTTCAACATCTCATTATATTGGGCTCAGTGGGTCTTGGGATTGCATTCATTCAGGTGAACAATATAATTCCAGTGAATGTTTTCACTCTTATTTGTGTTTGTTGTCATATCACAGATTTTAATCTTCGACCTTCTCTGTCTGTTTCAGATTGTAGGGATGATTTTCACCTGCTGCTTGTATCAGCGTTTAAAAGATGAAGTATACTGAGAAAGAAAACACTTTATTCACAAAATAAGCCTTCCTGCTGTATGCATTACTGTCTGTTACTGTTTGGTTTTATGTTGTGTGTCATAAATCTGTCAAAATAACGCAGGATGACAATATGTCTTGGCTGCAGGACAGTCGTTCTGGATAAGGAACTGAAATGGCTTTGTTTTAAGCATTTTTCTTTTTTAAATCAGTGGACTTATTTTATTCCTGTCAGTTTTAAATGCCTTCAAATACATACATACATACAAAATGGCACCCTTTTAACATTAAAAGGTGTTGTTTAATCTTACAGTTTTTCTCAGTCGCTTTGGTGCATTTCTCAAATCATCCTTAATATTTGCAAAGAAGTATGTGCATTTCTCAAAACAATTTGTACAAACAGCACAACACAATGGATTACCTGCAAAAGCCTGTAACTTACTCAAAATATTTAGTTTGTCTATCAAAAGCAAGTATTTATGTCAATGAACATATCAGTGCCATCAGGATGAAAAGTCCTTGTGTCATTGTTCACAAACAAGATAGTCAAAATGCTTAGTCATGTTGTCAATATAACACTATGGCAATAGTTTGCATGACAGTAACTGTATTGAAACGCAGAAGGCTGCATTTCTTATGTATGCGATATACACATTTCAAAAGTACAAATTTACACATTACTGTATGTGAGATATTGATTAAAATAGACTGGATAGGATTCACAGTTACACTATCACTAGTGGTCTGACAAAAACAAACAAAAAACAAAACCCACATTACAGTTGTGATATATTTCTGATAGCACACATACATCACTGAGATATACTATTCGACATCTGCATTTACATCTGCAAGATGTATTTTTTAGTGTTCGATTATCTGCAGTACTTCTAGGACGTTTCCTATCAGGTGTCAAATAGACATTTATTAGATGTCTTTACTGTAAGATGTTTATTTATTTAAAATGTATGTAAAACTGACATCTTACAGACGTCTATCAGATGTTTGTACACTACAGATGCTTTTCAGATCAAGTGATCTCTTTAAGATATATGTGTGCTATCTGGGATGGGCACAAAAACAAAAATACAAAATTAGAAAGGCAAACACAGGAATCACCCCTTAGGCAGAACTTTGCTTTTGCATGCAGTACTGTATGAGGAATTTCAGAGAACTGGATTGTCATTGGTTGATCTACATTCTCTTTATTAGTGAAAGTCAAGATTCACCTGCACAATGCATGGCAAATTTACAAAAAGACTAATAGAAAATGTGTAGAAAATATACTTGACAGTTTTTGACAACTAGATCAACCACTTTGCATGTAATGACTTGTATGATGAACTAATGACTAGATATTTTGAGGGGTAAGACTATTGCACAGAGAACTATATAATACATTTTAAGCAACATGACATTAGCAACTGATAATGTAGGAAAACGCAGACAAATGTACATGATCAATTGCATGAATGTACCAAAACAATCGCAACTTGTTCAAAAGAATGAGAAACTGCTATTATGATGTGCACAAGTGACTAGATGATGTGGAGGTTGAACAAGTGGTTTTGAGAATTTCATTTCTGATCTGAGAAATGCACCAAAGCGACTGAGAAAAACTGTAAATGGCATTACATGCTTTGTGTGTAACATTTGTTATGTTAATAAAACATTAACATTCATTTATTTTCATCAAGTGGAAGTAAAATTCAAGGTATTCACCCTGTCTGTAGATTTTCCGCTACCGAGGGTGATTAATAAAATAATTATGATATAAAATGTGCAAATCACGTGTACATATGTGTGCCGGAACTACTTACGCAGCGATTGTTTTACCCGGAGCTTGATAACTGACGGACCATGAAAACAAGCAGCTGATCGATCAGATGCTCGTATTGTGTTTTTATAGCAATTTCAATGAATTTATTACATTTCAGTACGTGTATTTAGTAGTTTAGTGATTCCGTAAGTATTGCCATTATCGCTTGTTAATGGTCAGTGTCTATAAACAGCGGGAAAAGAGTCAGTTTGGTGAACTAAAGCATCTATAATGACATCTAAACCGACATGTCTGATTGTGGCCAGTGCTGCAGCTGCAGGTAAGAGTCGAAACATCACGTGAAATCAACATGAATATTTAGAGAAAAGTAATTATATTTCAAAAATAGAAACCGGGGACATTTTCTATTCGAGTCGGTGGGCAAAATATAATTTATAAAAATAAGTCTCACTTTTATTATCAGTCAATTGAACGAAACAATGCATTTTTGTATGTTTTTGTTTAAAAATTGTTGTAGGTCTTATTACTGTAATTAATAATTATTATGCCGTTTGTAAGTCAAACTGACTTGTTTGTTCATTTTTCTTATTTCTTATTTAATACAATTCACCGTAAATAGCACTATAATAAGACTTTACAAAACCACATTACCAAAATAATAATAATAATAATAATAATAATAGAAAAGAGAACAGATGATTAATACACATTTTTTTAACATTTTATTTTATTTTTTTTCTTATCTAACACAAAAAGAGCAGTGTAAGACTTTACGAAAACACATTACAAAAAATAAAAGTAAATAAAACATTCTTTAAAAAAAATAGATATGAGAACACATAATAAATAGAAGTACTTAATATTTTAACCAATTTATTTAATTATTTATTAATGAATACATTTTTTTTTACTTTTTTTGTTTTTTTTTTACAATTCCCAAAAAGAGCACTATAAGAAGACTTTACGAAAACACATTACAAAAAATACAAAAGTAAATGAAAAATTATTTTTTAAAAATAGATATGAGAACAAATAATAAATTAAACTGTACTTAATAAATATTTTAAATATTTTATTTATTATTATACATAATGAATTGTTGTTTTTATTTTTTATTTACTTTTCTTATTTAATACAATTCACCGTAAATAGCACTATGATAAGACTTTATAAAACCACAGATAATAATAATAATAATAATAATAATAATAGAAAAGAGAACAGATGCTAAATAAACATTTTTAACATTTTATTTATTTTTTTATTTATTTATAAATGAATTAATTTTTTTCTTATCTAACACAGTTCGTCAAACAGAGCACTATAAGAAGACTTTATGATTTGTGAGAGCACATAATAAATAAAACTACGTAATATTTTAAACATTTTGGTTATTTAATTATTTATTAATTAATTCATTTATTTTTTTTATTTAATTTTAACTTTTTTAATCTTTTACTTTTTTTTTTTTTTTTTTTTTTTTTTACAATTCCCAAAAAGAGCACTATAAAAAGACTTTACAAAAACACATTACAAAAAAATAAAAAAGTAAATGGAAAAATTGTTTTTAAAAAATAGATATGAGAACAAATAATAAATTCAACTGTACTTAATAAATATTTTAAACATTTTATTCAATTATTTAGTAATGATTTTTTTAATTTACTTTTCTTATTTAATACAATTCACCATAAATAGCACTATAATAAGACTTTACAAAACCACATTACCAAAATAATAATAATAATAATAATAATAATAGACAAGAGAACAGATGATAAACATTTTATTTATTTATAAATGAATTAATTTTTATTTCTTATCTAACACAGTTCGCCAAACAGAGCACTATAAGAAGACTTTACGAAAACACATTACAAAAAATAAAAAAGTAAATGAAAAATTATTTTTTAAAAATTGATGTAAGGAAACAAATAATAAATAAAACTGTACTTGATAAATATTTTAATCATTTTATTTATTTAATTATTTATCAATGAATTAATGTTTTACTTTTCTTGTTTAATACAATTCCCAAAAAGAGAAATATAAGAAGACTTTACGAAAATTATTTAATTATTAATTAAAAAATTAATTATTATTATTATTAGATGAGAACAAATAAAAAACAAAACTGTACTTGATAAATATTTTAAACATTTACTTTTTTGATTATTTATTAATGAATGATTTTTTTCTTATTTAATACAATTTGCCAAAAAGAACATTTTTTTATGAGAACAAGATATGAGAACAAATAATAAATAAAACTGTATTTAATAAATATTTTAAATAAATATTTATTTAATTATTTATTAATGAATTATTTTTTTGTTTAATACAATTCATCAAAAAGAGCACTATAAGACTTACCAAAATCAGTACAGAAAAATAAAAAAGTAAATGAAAAATAATAATAAAAAATGGATATAAGAACAAATGATAAATAAAACTGTATTTAATAAATATTTTTAACATTTTATAATTGTATTTCATAATTTCTTTTTTTTCTGTAAATATACTGTATGAAATAATTACTTTAGAACTTTTGAAATGTTATTTAATGTGTGTGGTTTTGGAAATTATCTTTACTATCCCTAATTAAGCTAATTATATAACATTCTTTAAATAATAATATTTTTTAAAATAGGCTATGTATGCATTTTATGTAAATTAAATAATGAATTTAAAGATCAAAATACATTCAAATTATTTAGTATTAATAAATTATTTTCAGTGTGGCTTTTTAAATTTATATTGTTTTGGGGTTTTTTGGACATTTATTCCAAGTGCATTTATCTAATGATCAATTTAAAAAATAAATACATTTGACTTGAATTAAACTTTGAACAATGATGCTGTTTTATTAGTGTTTTCTGTTTATTATGAATGTAACGTGTTCTGAGCTGTGTTCTGTTTTCCTGCAGGAGTTTCAGCGCGATCGTTCCATCAGTGTTTTAATTTGTGCAGTTCAGTGTTTAACCTGCAAACAGCAACACCTGGTGTGAGGAAACCTACACTGCAGCATATTCATTCACATAAGACACACAATGTGCTGGATGCCTCAAATCTCTTTTTTTTGTCCCACAGGGGAAGCCCATCGACTTTGCCGGTGTGGATGACAGCACATCCCGATGGGTGCAAGAGTTCAGTGTCAAACCCTACGCAAACCCAGCCAAGCTGGAATCTATCGATGGTCTGAGATCTCTCTCTGCTTTTTTTAATCCGAATACATAAGTGCATTTCTATTTATTAGGATGTGTGTGATGTTTCAGGTGCCCGCTATCAGGCGCTGCTGATTCCCGACTGTCCGGGAGCCCTGAATGATCTCGCCCACAGCGGATCCCTCGCACGAATCCTGTCCCACTTCATTTCTCAGCAAAGTGAGGGTTTCTGCTTCTCAAACAGCTCTGATTTTAATACACAAACTTGAGATTGAGTTTGATTGATTGGTGTCTGTGTGATTGTAGAGCCCGTGTGTGCTGTGGGACAGGGTGTAGCTGCTCTCTGCTGCGCTACGGAGGAACAGAAGTGGATTTTTAGTGGCTACAGCATGACTGGGGTGAGTGATGGTGTCATATGAATTAACAAACCATAGATTTATAATAGTATAGCTTCAAAAAGCTCATGCACTGTGATGTTTTTGACAGCCGTCTGTGTTTGAGCTGGTACGCTCTGCTGAATTTGCCAACCTGCCACTGATTGTGGAGGATTTTATCAAAGACAGTGGTGGATCATACACAGGTGAGGTTTTTTAAATTATTCCAAACTTGCTATATATAGTAATGTATATTTCAAGTCTTCTGACAGATTTAGTGTGAGGAGCAGCTCAAATGTAGGTTAATAATTAGTGCTGGGTTTTGACACAAAGCTTACAGTTCGAACACAAACATGCGATTTGATTAAATTTCAGTCTCGATTTGATGTTGATTCATTTTGTTAGCCTGTATCTGGCACACAGTACATGTCACAAAAAAAATCTCCCTCATTTGATGGTGTAAAGGATACAAGGAATCCTGTCAGATACTTTAACTATAACTCATTACTATAATGGTAAGTTATTTGTATACAAACATTTAAATTGCATGTAAGGCCGTTTAATAACTTCTAACCTTTTAATTATGTATCTACTCTAATTCTTTCTTTTTTAAAAAACGTTTTCATGACGAATATAATATAAAAATATAATGAAGAGGTAATACACTGCCAGTCAAAGTTTTCGAACAGTAAGATTTTTAATGTTTTTTTTTTTTTTTTTTTTAAATAAGCTTCTTCTGCTCACCAAGCCTGCATTTATTTAATTCAAGGTACAGCAAAAACAGTAAAAATTTTGAAATATATTTATTATTTACAGTTTTTCTCAGTCGCTTTGGTGCATTTCTCACAACACTATTTACATTTGCACAACATTTACTTCAACCTCCACAACATTTAGTCATTTGTGCACATCATAGTAGCAGTTTCTCATTCCTTCCAACAAATTGCAAAATGCTTTTGGACATGCATCAATTGCTTTCATACAACTCTCTGCTGTTTTATAACATTATCATTTGCTTATGTCATGTCAGTCAAAATTAACTAAACTTGTGAATGCTGAATAGTCATTCCATATAAAACTAATAGTCCTCATTTCATTGCTTGAGTCATTACATACAAAAATGTTGAACTAGTTGTCAAAATCTGTCAAGCAAATTTTATAAAAAATTTTAAATCTTTTTTTTCCTGAAAATGTCTTCTAAATTGAACAATTTCTGCAAATGTGCATGAATGATTTACATACCTATATGTTGTAGGTTCAGTTCCAATATGTACTGCAATATTGTTTACAATTGTGCACAGCTCTACCCAAAGGGAGTTTATGTTTGTTGTAAATAAGGGTGTATTTATTCGTTTGCACAATGCTTTGAATAAATTAGAATTGCAAAGAGCATATGAAGTAAAAATGTGAAACATACATATTCAGTGTCTTGTACTCAGATACCTCACTAAATACAGTAATGTCTAGCTTTACTGTAGTTTTCAAATGGCTGTGCAAATAGTATATAGTGCTGTCTTGAGCATTTTCAGGAAGTGTCACCAAAATCTGACTTTTTTGCATAGGAAAAAATTTACAGAGTAAACTGTCATAATGAAAACATGACAAAGCCATTTGACTATCTTGTTCATAAACAATGGTGTCAGGACTTTTCATCTTGATGACACTGACACTTTCATTGACATGAATACTTGCTTTTGAGGAATGAGCTATCCATTTTGAGCAAGTGACACGCTTTTGCAGGTTATCAACTAGGTTTTGCAGTTTGTACTAATTGTTTTGAGAAATGCATTAACTGTTGTGCAAATGTAAATAGTGTTGTGAGAAATGCACCAAAGCGACTGAGAAAAACTGTAAAATAACAGTTTTCTGTTTGAATATATTTTAAAATGTAATTTATGTAATTTATTCCTGAAGTTTTTAGCATCATTACTCCAGTCTTCGGTGTCACATGATCCTTCAGAAATCATTCCGATATTCTGATTTGCTGCTCAAAAACAGTTATTATTATGTTGAAAACAGCTGAGCAGATTTTTTCAGGTTTCTTTGATGAATAGAAAGTTCAGAAGAACAGCATTCATCTAAAATAGAAATCTTTTATAACATTATAAATGTCTTTATCATCATTTTTGGTCAGTTTAAAGCATCCTTGCTAAATAAAAATGTTTATTTCTTTAACTTCTTTATCAAAAAAAAAAAAAAAAAAAAACTCCAAGCTTTTAAATGATATTGTATAATGATACAAAAGCTTTTTTTTTTATTTCAGATAACTGGTGATCTTTCTATTCATCAAAAAATCCTGAAAAATGTACTAAACTTTTTTAAATAGTGATAATAGTAATAATAAATAATGTTTCTTGAACAGCAAATCAGCACATTAGAATGATTTCTGAAGGACCACATGACACTGAAGACGAGTAATGATGCTGAAAATTTTGATTTGATCACAGAAATAAATTATATTTTAAAATATTCAAATAGAAAAGTTATTTTAAATAGTAAAAATATTTCAAAATTTTACTGTTTTTGCTGTACTTAAATGCAAGCTTGGTGAGCAGAAGAGACTTCTTTAAAAACATTAAAATTCTTACTGTTCAAAAACTGATAGTGTATAGTGCATATTTTTAGGAAAATGTTCCTCTCTAGAGTTATTTTTATAACTAACCATCGAGCTATGAACATAGAATGGATTTTCTGAGGTAAATATAACACTACGTGACATTCAAGCTAGTTATTTGTTATATATCAATACACACGAGTGTATTTATTTTTAGGTAAATCACATCCCTATTACCACATGCTAATGATATTTATGTGAAGCATTGTTTTTAAATAAAATGTATCCCTCACAGCGAGCATCGAGGACGCCGTTCACATAGTCCTGGATCGGCATCTTGTGACGGGCCAGAACGTTCAATCCACAACAGCAGCCGTCAATAACCTGATTCTGCTATGTAACAGCAGGTAAACGCTTTACCTGTGCAGAAGGGAACGAACAAGGGACCACATCACAAAATGTGAATCAGAAGTGTTTTTGAAATGACTGTTGAAAAGCATTCACAAATATGAAAATGTCAACATGAACATTATAGTTCACCATCAACTCCAAATGTTTCACACTCCAGAGTTTAGTTTCTGAAATATGACTTAAAATATCTTTCAAGTAAATCAAAATTTGTTTTTCTGTCTATATGAATTTGAAAGGAGCACTGAAAGATTTTTTTGTAAATGTGTTTGTCAAAACCATACACTGTAATACAAGGCTTTGTTTTTTTTGTTTTTTTTTAAAAGTTGATTATGCCAGAACTTCTAAATTGACTAAAAAGTGCCACATTTTAGCTTTTAAATCAATCAGATCCATTGCTAGTGAAAACAAGATTATGAATACTTTTCTTTGGTTATTAACAGTCACAGATGTTATTGAAGTTTAACTTTTCAACATTCCTGTAAAGTGTAAGATGATGCAGTTTAAGAGGAAATCCTGTGGTTTTTATATCCTGTATGTTCATCATGTTAAGAGGAACTTGGCGTTTATGAACAACTGATCAGTTCTGAGATGTTTTGTTTTGCTTCAAAATATTTGTGCTGCTTTAACAATGTTATTATGATTTGCAACATAAAATGAATCAACTCTGTAATGTGCAGTATTATGAACATAATACAGTATGAAAACCAAATCTGTATCATAAATTGTATTCCTGAATGAAATAAATGGCATTAAAATGCTGATTTACTGTAAAGAATGGACATAGCATGTAATTAAAAATAATTTTATTGGCATGCTCAACAACGGTTTTGTCATAAATATCTGAAGTGCTTTGATAAATTGCACTTTATTATTTGGAAGCAAATCAGACAGACGGAGGTCCAGTCACAGTCGAACGGCTCACAAAAGATCATAGAAATAGTCCAGTCCTTGTCCCAATTCCCACATGGAAATTCCTGTTCCCAGTTCAGCTGCCAATGTGATACGAAGCTGGAGGAACTGGAGGAGAAAGATCAAGTCCCATAACTTAATAATACTTGCAATCCACTTTGATATTTTATATTGACCATTACTTACCTTTAAAGTGGGGTAGTAAACAACATGCTTCACTCCGTTATTCCTGAAACACAAGAAATATTTTATTAATTGTTCTGTAATACTAAATATCTAATTTAATTATTAACATATTAACAAACTTTGCATCAGATTACCATTTTGAGAAAGATTTCTGTTTTTGTGTGAAATGCATCAGATGATCTATGTGTGTTTAACCTTTTATAATTGAAGAAATGTTCTCCAGTGTTTTCATCCCACTGCAGTTTGGGTTTCACTTCCTTCAGCAGTTCAACATACCTGAATGAAAATGAAGATTAAATATGATCTCTTGTTCTGGAAGTCACTCTCACTGTCTGTACATTTAATAAGAGTTAAATTGGGATTGCAAGTGCATCCATAACTAAGATTAGTTAAATATTTGTAGACATATACATACACACACACACACATACATGCATACATACGTGTGTGTGTGTGTATATGAATATATATATATATATATATATATATATATATATATATACATACATACATACATACACACATACATATATATATATATTTTTTTTTTTTTTAAATCAAACGTACATTTTCGATTTATCAAAGTTAAACCGATGTCATGGTAAAACAACAAAAATATTACAAATATGAAATATATGTTTTATCATCTTTATATAAAATATAAAATATTTTAAAATAAATAATAAACCAATATATATATTTATCTGACAGCAATAATTTTGATAAATGGGTGTTTTAATGATTAAAGCGTGTACCTCCCGCCCAGTAGCGGCTCTGCTCCGCCGTGGCTGCTGAAGTCCAGTCCGTACATGTTGATTCCCAGCAGGATCTTGTGTCTCCACTGGTTCTGAGGCGCGAGCTGTAGCACACACTCTCTGACCCACGGCAGCGGAGAGCTCGGACCCGGCCTGAAACACAACACCACCACAGCCCAACTAAGACTTTATGTTAACATTCACACCTGGCACAAAAAAACATGATATCCAAACTGTGATGGTTTTTTAACAGCCAGTGATTAATTCTGGCTGATGGTGAATTATACATTTACAAAATATATTTGTGTTCACAAACATGCAGAAACAAGTTCACAAAAAAAAAAAAAAAAAAAAAAAAAAAAATCAAAGAAAAAAAAAAATACATATATATATATATATATATATATATTTTTTTTTTTTTTTTTTTTTGAATATAAATATATTGTCGCCTTAGAATTATAAGGTTCTATCTGCATTCTGAGCACTTTTGAGATATTGAGCTTCAAAGTTTTTGTTTTCTAAAAAAAAAGGCCCAAAATGTACACGGCTTACAAAGGAAACATCACATAACATAAATAAGTTGTCACCAAATAAGAATATGTGTATAAATCAGTTGACAAAAATGTCAGATAGAACCTTATAATTCTAAGGTGACGATATTTAAACACAGATCAATATAATATCTGTTGAAGGAAACTTTAAATAAGATATATATCATTATGACTTTTTGTCTCACAATTGTCTTTTTTATTTTTTGCCAAAATTCTAAGAAAAAGATAAGTGTAAGGAATAAAATCAGAATTGCAATTCTGAGGGAAAAAAGTCTGAATTGTGAACCATAAATAAGTAAATTAATTAAATAAATAAATAATTACTTTAACCATTAACTGGAATAAAATAAAATATAAAAGCAAAATTTCTTATCTTAATTTACTTTAACTTGATGCACTAAAATAACTAAAACTGAAATGAAAGGTAATAAAAACCATTAAGAAAAAACATTAAGAACAATACTAAAATGACAAAAAAATCCTAAAACATTAAGATACTAAATGACAAAAATGAACGAAGTTCATAAAAATCTAACAAAATAGAAAAAGGAAAATACAAAAAAAAAAAAATTATTCAAAATAATAATATAAAAACTATAGTAGTACCAGTACAGAGGTGTAATATCAGTCATCGAACCATAACAAAACTATTAAAAAAATATTTCAGTATCCCCCAAAATGTCTTTCTCCTTTTAAGTTTCCTTATCATTTTCAGCTTAGCTAAATAAAATATTTCTGCATGATTTTGACACAGAAATCACTGAAAAGTCACTTGACATAGTCACCACTAGTAAGCTACTACTAAATATATTGTAAAAACTTTAATTTGCTGTAAAGTTGCTTTGCAATGATATCTATTGTGAAAAGCACTATACAAATAAATTTGAATTAATCTGAATTGACTTAAACTACCAAAATCACTACTCAAAATCACTGTGTGTGTGTGTGTGTATCTGACCTGCCCGGTCCAGAGTAATCATAAGTCATCAGACTGAATGCGTCCACCACTGGAGCCAGTTTCTCAAAATCCTCCCGTCCAAACATGCCAGGCTGACCAGAGCTGAACACGACAGACAGATGCTCATGTAAACAGGATCCATGCTTAAGAAACACTAGCAAGGAAAATGAAAAATACTCATTTACCCTGGTGCGACTGATGGAGGGATGACCAGCACACAGGTTAACTTTCCAGCTTTCAGTGTCTCACACAAGTGTGTGACCAGGTGCACCAGCTCTCTGTAACACATATAACACAGACCCCATATCAGAATATACTGGGGGGTGAAAATTATTGAGAATCAGGGTAAATTTAACTTATTTTGTCTTCCGGGAAACATGTATGTATCTTATGTAGCTTCTGAAGGGCAGCACTAAATTAAAAATGTTGAAATGAAATAAATGCTGAAAAACCAAAGAATTTGTGGGACCTGAAGGATTTTTCTGAAGGACAGCAGGCAGTTTAATTGTTCAGGACAAACAAGGGACTCATGAACAACTATCACTAAACAAAAAAAGCAGCTGTGGATCATTCAGGTAACAACACAGTATTAATAATCAAGCGTATGTAAACTTTTGAATGGGGTCATTTTTTTAATTCAACTATTATTTTCTCTTTTGTAAACATATTTTATGTGAAATATCTTATTCAAGTCAGCACTAAATAAAAAATAACATGCATTTTGTATGATCTCTTTGATTTTGGTGATTCTGCAACTGTATACTGTACCTTCACTGTAACTGTATCTCTGATTTTGAAAAATGGTCTTAAACTGTATGATGAAATCTGATTTCCCAAAATGTTTACAAAAATGCAATTAATAAATAAATAAAAACAACATAAATTAAGTAATTTAGTAATTCTGTGCATTTTTCAATTTTAGTAATTTTTGTTGTCTTTCTATATAACTTAATTTTTAATTCAATTTTAGTAATTTTAATACTTTAGGTTAAACTTGTGTATTTCAGTTAGTTGCCAGGTCAACTTATACTTCTAATTTCCACCAAAGTTTTTAAAAGATTTATATTCGTATTTATTTCAGCTTTATTTCAATTATCAAAAACATTTTTTTTTAACAGTTGTAGTTTTAGCGAACAATAACAACACACACACGCTTACTCACTTTCTCTTGTTGCCCCCGAGTTGACTCCACAACTCAAGTGTGTAACCATCAAACCCTTCAGCCTGAGGAGCAAAATCTTAGTCAGTCAATGATTTTCACAAAGAGGAAATCAAATCAACCTAATCAGAGCAGATTAGCCAGCATACATGTATATTTTGGATACACAAAAGTGAAATTCCACTAATGAAATATAGTATGTGGCCTACAGTCAGACCTTTGGTTAACTTCCTGTTAGACTGACAAAAAGCCAGAGCACTCTGACTTCCAGGAAGAAAAATATGGATCTTTTAGTCAGGAAACGTCCTTTAAAATGTATGATGTGAACATAAGATGTAAATACAACACCTTTGCCACTTCCAGCGTCTCTCGACCCAACTCCTCCATCTCATCCTCACTGTCCAGAACGCTCATGTAGTCCTGATAGGACCATCCGTCAAACAACAGCCGAGGAACTAAAAGAGAAACGTGAACTGAGAACCTGCTGCTTTCGCCTAGTGACACTACGTCTTTCACAATGACATTAAATCTATACTCACGTATTTTGTTTTTTTTATTGGCCTTTCTCACGGCTTTGACCCAACCTGTGAAAAAACGTCATTAGCGTCTACAAAAAATCATTTGCCTTTTTTCTCCATAAAGCATCATTGTCTTACGAAGGAAAATAAGTGATCAAACCGGGATCATGGTCATGAAGACCGGTGATGTGGAAGCTCTCTGGTCCCCTCCGTCTCAGCTGAAGCCACACCGGAGACACGGACGTCAGCTTAGGACCAAACAACTTAGCAATGTCATATCCATGAGAGTTCCACTGAAAGATCAGATGGAAAGATGGATGAATAGATGGATACAATAGATAGATAGAACAACAGATTTAACAAAAGAATGATAGAACAATAGAAAGAAAGAGAAGGTGAGAAGGTGAAGACGGACAGACAATAGATAGACAGACAGATAGAAAGATAGATAGATGCATGGACAGACAGACAGACAGATAGATAGATAGATAGACAGAATGATGGATGGATGGACAGATGGACGATAGATGAATTGATGGAAGGATGGATAGACGGACAATGGATGGATGGGTGGATGGACTGACGATAGATGGATAGACAGCCAACAGATGGATGGATGGACAGACAGACAATGGATGGATGGATGGTTAGACAGACAGATAGATGGATAGACAGAAAATGGATGGACAGACGATGGATGGATGATAGATGAAAAATAGATGGATGGATGGATGGATGGATGGACGGACAAACGGATGAATGATGGATGGATGGGCAGACAGGCAGACTGATGGACGGACGGATGATGGATGGATGGATGATGGATGGACGGACGGATGGATGGATGGATGGATGGATGGATTGACCAATAGATGGACAGACAGACAATAGATGGATGGATAAACGGACAATAGATAGACAGATTGATAGATGGACGAATAAACAGACGGACGGGTGATCGATTGATGGTTTGGACAGGCGAAAGATGGATGGATGGACAAATAGATGAATGGACGGATGGACAGATGTATGTATGGATGGATGGACAGATAGATGGATAGACAGAAAATGGATAGATGGAAGGATGGACGAATAGACAGACGGACGGGTGATCGATTGATGGTTGGACAGGCAATAGATGGATGGACGGATGGACTGATGTATGGATGGATGGATGGATGGATGGATGAACGGAAAATGGATGGATGGATGGACAGATGGATAGACGGACAATAGATGGATGGATGGATGAATGAATGGATACACGGGCAGGCGATAGATGGATAGATTGATGGACGGGCAGACGGATGATGGATGGATTGACCAATAGATGGATAGACAGACAATAGATGGATGGATAGATGGACGGACGGATGGACAATAGATGGATGGATGGATGGATAAACGAACAGGCAATAAATGGATGGATAGATGGACGAATAGACAGACGGACGGGTAATTGATTGATGGTTGGACAGGCGAAAGATGGATGGATGGACAATAAATGGATAGACAGATGTATGGATGGATGGACGGACGGATAGATGGATAGACGGAAAATGGATGGATCGATGGATGGATAGATGGACGAATAGACAGATGGACGGGTGATCGTTTGATGGTTGGACAGGTGATAGATGGATGGATGAACAGTAGATGGGTGGACGGATAGACGGATGTATGTATGAATGGATGGACGGATAGACAGATGTATGTATGGATGGATGGACGATAGATGGATAGACAGAAAATGGATAGATAGAAGGATGGACGAATAGACAGACGGACGGGTGATCGATTGATGGTTGGACAGGCGATAGATGGATGGACGGATGGACTGATGGATGGACGGAAAATGGATGGATGGATGGACAGATGGATAGACGGACAATAGATGGATGGATGGATGGATGAATGGATACACGGACAGGCGACAGATGGATAGATGGATGGATGGATGAATGGACAGATAGACGATGGATGGATGGATGGATGGATGGATGGACGGGCGGACGGATGATGGATGGATTGACCAATAGATGGATAGACAGACAACAGATGGATGGATAGATGGACGGACGGACGGATGGACAATACATGGATGGACGGATAAATGAACAGGCAATAGATTGAAGGATAGATGGACAAATAGACAGATGGACGGGTGATCGATTGATGGTTGGACAAGCGAAAGATGGATGGATGGATGGACGGACGGATGGATGGACGGACGGATAGATGGATGGATGGATGGATGGATAGATGGACGAACAGACAGATGGACGGGTGATGGTTGGACAGGTGATAGATGGGTGGATGGACAATAGATGGGTGGACGGATGGACAGATGTACGGATGGATGGATGGACGGACAGATAGATGGATAGATGGAAAATGGATGGATGGACGGACAGATAGATGGATAGATGGAAAATGGATGGATGGACAGACAGATAGATGGATAGACGGAAAATGGATGGATGGATGGACAGATGGATAGACGGACACCAGATGGATGGACGGATAAATGGATGGATGGATGAATAGACAGACTGACTGGTGATCAATTGATGGACGGACGGACAGATAGATAGACAGAAAGATTGACAGATACTGTGTGACTCACAGGTGTGATGTATCCCAGCACAGCTCCTTTGAAGTGTCGTGTGGACACACACTGAGCACAGAACCTCTTCTCCTCTCTCACTATGTCCCGCCACTGAAGGTCCGTCACCACCAGACCCCGATCCAGCACCGGACGATCTGCCACTGTCGTCTTCAGACACACATAATTACACATTCAGATGAACTAGCATATCTGCATATGTGCATCCCGCAGAAAACACACAGATCACAGTTGTTACTAAAGCTGCGTAAACAGTAAAGTCTCACCTCCGCCTCCTGGATTTTACTGGCTTTTTTGGCATCGGTCTTTGACAATGTGCCTCTGACTACAGGAAGCAGCAAACAGACGTGCAGAAATGTCAAATCTGCTCTCATTTCAGCGCTTCTGCCGTCTGAGGAGCAACACACACGGATTATAATGATCATAAATCGTTTAAAATCAAAATTGCATTATGGTGCATCATTTAAAAAAAATATTAAGGGTTGCTTCTGAAGCCTCTGCATCTTATTCGTGTCTTAACGCGACTCAAATGCAGCATTAAATGCACATGTGCAGCAGTTTTAACACGAGAGTCCAAATTAAAAACTGTCGATTTTATCCCCAACAGTAAACCCAATCACTCACCCGATATGTGTCTAAAATGTTTAATCTGCGCTATAAATGTTCATGATCTTCAGCAGAGATGATGTGGACGTACAGGTTTGACAGACTGTGTGCATTTACTCTCACGTGACCCGTGAACCGTTGCGGATTTCAAAATAAGAGTCTCTAGTACATTATTTAAGACAAAGTTCAACAAGTAACGTCGTAGGTAAATGTTTTCGTTTCTATGAAAAGTACGCATGTATGTAAAATATAAATATATTTTATATCCACCGTTTTCTTCCCTTGAGGCCATTTGTAAACGTTATGGGTCTGGCTTCCGGTCTGATCATGTCAAGCTATTTTTGCCGCTTGATATTGCAAATTGGTGTGCATTACCATATTATTTTAATGTTATCTTAATTATGAACACACTGGCTTGCAGTGCACAGTTTTACCATTTACAGCACGTTGTTATTCTGCTCAGAAATCTCACCCACAAGCTTACTTCCGCATTGAAAAGAAAGGTATATTATACACATATATACTGTACATACATGTGTATAAATGTGTGTAATTGTATAATTAATAAATATATAAAATAACAAATAGTACATAGGTAATACCACAAATATTTGGAAACAACAAATACCCGAGGAGACTTTCTTATCAAAAGCAATGTTTTATTTTCTAATTCACATTATATAAGCAAACTGAGAAACATGGGTGAAAAAACAGAAATAAAAGGTTGATGACAAAGAATGACACTAAAGCATTCTCGCTCGTCCCGCGATCCGGATTTAGCGGTGACTGAAGAAACCCTGAGGATGATTGTACTTGAAGGGCTTCAGACGACTGGGACCCCTGAGTGAAAAACATGAGATTTTACGTGAGCACCATATATTTGTATCCACCAGAAAACTGGTGTATTCACTTGAAAATACATCAGGGTTGCATTATTAACTTCCAGCTATCATTTTGATTCATCTCTCGCGTCTTACCTGGCCGTACGCAAGCACATCTTCTCTCTGGGAAACTCCTTGGGTCCCTCAGAGCCGTCACTTACTTGACTCTCCGTCTCCAGATACACATCCAGACACACGCACAAGCGCTGAATCTGATTGGTCAGGAGCTGGAGACCCGGACGTGGGCCCTGCAGCTCGGACCGAAACACGTTCACCTCACTCTCCATCGCCTGCATGTGACAAACACGTCATTTACTATTCATTTCACATTGAATATCTGAGCAGATCTGCAGACGTTGCAGCTGTGAGGGTCTTACCCGCAGGTTGTCATCGGTGCGCCCGCTGCGCTCGCCTTTCCAGTGCAAAGAGAGAGAGAAGAGCGGCGTGACCTCAGGGTAACGTGGGTTCACCACCACAGCGGCCAACAGACGAGCTGAGAGAGAACGAAAGATACAAACATTTCCATGACTGTGGAATTTAGGATGAGGTTTATGATGTTTATGTCACTTGCTGTTTCCGTTACCCTTCAAACTGCGCAAATTGAAAATACGGTCAATGGAGACACGACAATTTTGCAAAAACTCCCATATAATCGCAAAAACGTTTTTATGCTCTCAAGAGGTGGTTTTTCAGGCTATTTGAAAAATGAATATTATGCAAAACTGCAATATAAACAGTTTTTTTTTGTATTTACATATAATATCAGTTAATGGAAATGGCATCATTTCGCAATAGGTTTTTGTTGACATTTATTAAATATCGGAAAACGTTTTGTGCCCTACCGTTACTTTAGTAATGTGTATATAACATTATATTTATTTATATATTAAAAAAGCTTTATTTCATTTTAGTTTAAGTTTTAATAAGTGTGTGTGTTTTGTAATTTATTTTATTTTTATTTATTTTAGTTTTTTATGTTTTATTAAGCTTTAATGAATTTCAGTTTTCATTTCATTTCAGTTGTAGTTTTAGTTATTTTAGTACTTCAACTTAAATGCATTTCATTTTTTTTTTTTTTTTAATTCTCATTTAGTTGGCAGTGTCATGTCAATGTGATTAATATATAAAATGATTTTCTTAGTATTTTAAAATTTAGAGTTTTAGTAATTTTATGTGCTTTTGTCAATTTTATTAGTTTTATTTAGCTTTAATTTTTATTTCAGTTTTTCAGTAATTTTATTGCTTTAGCTCATTTTATTTTATTTTTTCATTGCCAGTGCAACAGTATTTTTTAGCATTATTGATATACTATTGATATACTAGTTTTTGTTAAAATTATGAATTAGATTTCAGGTTTACTTTTTTCTGCTTTATATATTAATTTAAATAAAATGTTTAGCAATTTTGATTTTTTCGCCATTTTTTTATTATTTATTTATTTATTTATAAATATGTCTATATAGCTTTAAAGTTTTAGTTTATTTAGTTTTACTAGTAATAATTTAAATAATTAAATTTTTTAAGGTTTTAATTTATGGTAATAACTCTGCGATGCAACTTTTTTTCATCAAATAGTAATATTTTATTTAAATTAACAAAAACGTAATAATTTTAGTAATTTTTAAATAAATGTAGTGTTTTTTTAATTTATATTTACTTTTTGTAAATGTTTTATTAAGCTTTAATTTCAGTTTCATTTTATTTCAGTTGTAGTTTTAATAATTTTAGTACTTCAACTTAAATGTATTTAATTTTTATTTATATTTACTTTATTCTCATTTAGTTGGCAGTGTTATTTTAATATAATTAATATATACAATGATAGCTTTTCTTAATTTTTTTAATTTTTTTTTATATTTGCATTTTTTATATTAATTTTAAAGTTTTAGTTATTTTGTTATGTGCTTCTGTCAATTTTATTAGCTCTATTTAGCTTTCATTTTTTATTTAAGTTTTTCAGTTTTTTAGTACTTATTTTATTAAGTTGCCAATGCAACAGTACTGTTTTAGCATTATTGATATACTATTGATATACTAGTTTTTGCTGAAATTACGAATTAGATTTCAGGTTAATATTATATTATGTGTGTTTTTGCTATTTTTTTCATTAAGTTATTTTTAATAACTAAATAAGTTATTTTGAAAATAAAATAACTTGTTTTAAGTAATTACTTGTTTTAAGGTTTTAACTTATGGTAATAAGCCCGCAATGTAACATTTTTACATTTTTTTTTTAAGTTTCAACATTTTTTATTTCGTCAAATATTAATATTTTATTTCAATTAACCAAACCTTTTTAACAGTTTTAATACATTTTAATAGTTATAGTGCTAAAAACAAGATATTAATGATTTCAGATTTCTCTGCCACTATAATCATCACATAAAAACTGTGGATGGCCATTTTACATGTCAATCAGACGGTCTCTTCCTGTCTAAGTGAGTGATTGCAGGCCAGAATAAGCTGCAATGCAAATCGGACATGTTGACAGTGAAGAGTCACAAGGAGGACACAAGAGCACAATTCCCACCTGTTCCTCTCTCCACAACTGCCATGAAGAACAGATCTGTCTCACACACCAGTCTGGCCTTCAACACATGCTGCACGAAACCCAGCTCCTGATAACAAGAACCAAAATACACTCAGACACTGATCTTCACCCAAGATACCAAATTTGCATTAGGCTTGCACATTAAGTCAATATGAGATGCTAAACATCCCCTGATTTAAAAGAGCATTTCCAGAATGGAAGACACGTACAGTGAATTCCTGGTGGCTCATCATGGTCCAGCGCGTGAGACCGGAAACCACTTTAGCAGGAAACAGATGCTGGCACTCGCTGGAGACGGGAATGATGCTGTGCTCTGGAACAGAACAAACCCACTGCACCGTTACTGACTTGAACTTTGGAATAATTAAGATGTTTAAAGTTTTTGAAAAAAACTGCAAAATATTTTTACCATTTCAAATAACCGTTTTCTATTTAAATATATTTTACATTTAATTAAGTTGGCTTGAGAAAGCTATTTAAACTTACAGTTATTATTCTTCTGAGACCAAAATTTCTGACTGTATTTCCTCCTAGAGCTTAAATCATGCTAGAAACATGCTAGTAACTTGCTAATCATGCTAGATTAGCAAGTTATTAATGTGTTTCTAGCATGATTAACAAGTTACTACCATGTTGTTATCATGATTAGCAAGTTACTGGCATGTTGGTAGCGTGATTAACAAGTTGCTAGAGTTTTGTTAGCATGATTCTAACATGAATAGGAAGTTACTAGCATGTTTCTAGCATGATTAGCATGTTACTAGCATGTTGTTAGCATTATTAACAAGTTACTGACATGTAGTTAGCATGATTCTAGCATGATTAGCAAGTTACTAGCATGTTTCTAGCATGATTAGAAAGTTACTAGCATGATTAGCAAGTTACTAGCATGATTCATGTTAGAATCATGCTAACAACATGCTAGTAACTTGCTAATCATGCTAGAAATGTGCTAGCAACCTGCTAATCATGTTAAAAACATGCTAGCAACTTGCTAATCATGCTAGATTAACAAGTTATTAATGTGTTTCTAGCACGATTAACAAGTTACTACCATGTTGTTATCATGATTAGCAAGTTACTGGCATGTTGGTAGCGTGATTAGCAAGTTGCTAGAGTTTTGTTACCATGATTCTAGCATGATTAGCAAGTTACTAGCATGTTTCTAGCATGATTAGCAAGTTACTAGCATGATTCTAGCATGATTAGCAAGTTACTAGCATGATTAGCAAGTTACTAGCATGATTCATGTTAGAATCATGCTAACAACATGCTAGTAACTTGCCAATCATGCTAGAAACGTGCTAGCAACCTGCTAATCATGTTAAAAACATGCTAGCAACTTGCGAATCATGCTAGAAACAAGCTAGCAACATGCTAACAACTTGCTAATTATGCTAGCAACCTGCTAATCATGCTATAAACATGCTAACAACTTGCTAATTATGCTAGAAACATGCTAGCAACCTGCTAAACAGACTAGCAACATGCTAACAACTTGCTAATTATGCTAGAAACATGCTAGCAACCTGCTAATCATGCTAGAAACATGCTAACAACTTGCTAATTACGCTAGAAACATGCTTGCAACCTGCTAATCATGCTAGAAACAAGCTAGCAACATGCTAACAACTTGCTAATTATGCTAGCAACCTGCTAATCATGCTATAAACATGTTAACAACTTGCTAATTACGCTAGAAACATGCTTGCAACCTGCTAATCATGCTAGAAACATGCTAACAACTTGCTAATTATGTTAAAACATGCTAATCATGCTCGAAACAGACTAGCAACATGCTAACAACTTGCTAATCATGTTAAAAACGTACTGTTGCTAATGTTAGAATCGTACTTGTTAATTGTCTATCTATCTATAATCTGACCATTACTATCTATCTATCTATCTGACAGACTGCATTAAAACTTTAAAGCTACTTTAAACTTCAAACTATTTTAGACTGAAAATCATCCAAAACTTTTTAGTCCGACTTTCTCAAGCCAACTTAGTTTATCTTGACAAACTTTATTTAGTTTATTTCTGTGATGCAAAGGTGAATTTTCAGCATTATTACTCCAGTCTTCAGTGTCACTTGATCCTTCAGAAATCATTCTAATATGCTGATTTGCTGCTCAGCTACTAGAGTGATATGTGGTCGTTTCATACCCAGTGAGCTGAACTGTTTGTGTAGGGCCAGTCGAGCCTGCAGTCTTCCTCGCAGCAGTTTCATGGTCCTCTCCATGTGACTGGCGCTCAGAGCGCTTCCCGTCAACTCAGACTGAAACAAACACACTTCATGACATTACAATACTGCCCACTTTACACTGATGTCCATAATAAAACACTTTTAAGGCTTCTGCAGGTATTATGAAAATAAATTTAAGACAACGACTCCTACATTTAAAGGATTAGTTCACATCTAGAATAAAAATTTTCTAATATATTTAACTCTTCCCCCATGTCATCCAAGATGTTCATGTCTTTTGTTTCTTCAGTCGAAACGAAATGAAGGTTTTTGAGGAAAACATTCCAGGATTTTTCTTGCCTTGCACAGTGTAAAGTGGGACACTGGAAAGGTCAGACGTGATGTCGGTTGAAGTACCGACACAGCGTTTACAAAGCAAATATGCAAAAGTCAAACACCATTTACAACAAAAACAACGATGTAGGGCAATGTAGTTTTTTGCCCTACCTTACGTTTTGCTCGATAAGACTGTTATTCCTCAGTTAGGATCGTTTAGAGCCCTTTGAAGCTGCATTAAAACTGCATTTTGGACCTTCAACCCACTGGCCACCACTAAAGTGCACTATATGGAGAAAAATCCTCAAAAATGTTTTCCTCAAAAACCTTAATTTCTTTTCAACTGAAGAAAGAAAGACATGAGCATCTTGGATGACAAGGGGGTGAGTAAATGATCAGGAAATTTTTATTCTGAAAGCAAACTAATCTTTTAAATATCTAAGGAGCACACAATGAGTAACACTTCAGTTTGAAAATACATCTTTCAACAGATCTCCATTAGTTTTAGAATTTATTTAGCTTAACTAGAAATATGAAAATACGTTTTATTACATCTCCTGATCACACTGCAAAAAAAATATTTCTCAGTATTTTTGTCTTGGTTTCCAGCAAATGTCTAAAGATTCTTTAGATGCACAAGATGCACTGTTAAGTAAAATAACCTTGTTTCTTTGGGGGTTTTTTTAGAAATAGATCAAAATTAAGTTTATGATTAAAACAAGAACAAATGCTAACGAGCTCAGAAAACAATCAACAAGGGAAAACAAGCTTTCATACTCCACTGACAGATATTTCTTCTAAATGTCTCAGAAAACATGACTTCATTTTGCATCTTGAGTAAACAACTCTGGATGTGCGAATTAGGACTAAGACCTTTTTAAGACCAGCAGAAACTTGATTTTTAGACAATGTTAATATGGCCACAGATATATTGTGCCCTCAAGACTTATTTCCAAACCCAACATAAAAACAGTTAAAAAAAAAAAAAACACCATGCAAAAAAATAAATATATTCAATATATATAAAAAATATAATTAGCTTTTTTTTTTTTTAAATATACTTGGAAAATGTAAACATTTCTAAAGTAACACACACCTGTGCACCATCAGATGAGAACTGCAGGCCACCCAGTTTCTGCACCCAAACATACGGATGTCCGAGATCTGACAGATAATCCGCAAATGTAGTGATTCTGCACACAAATATTAAAAAAACATGTTTAGAAAATATATATATATATATATATATAAATATAAACAGCAAAAATATCAAATTAGTACATACATTTTATATAACACAAATACAGTTAAAATTGTTTAAAAAAAAAAAAAAAAAAAATTTAGTTTTTTCTTGATTTTTTTTTCCTCGATGGAATTTTTTTTTTTAAGAAAGCGTCCATTAATGAAATTTTTTAATAAAACCATTGCCAAATATTATTTTGTTAGTTTTTTGACCCTGGACCACAAAACCATTTTTTAAATTGAGATTTAAGGACATGACGTGTCATGTAGCCAAGTATGGTGACCCATACTCGGAATTTGCGTAGTGAACACACCCGGAGCAGTGGGCAGCCATATTGGTGCAGTTGGGGGTTCAGTGCCTTGCTCAAGGGACTCACCTCAGTCGTGGTATTGAGGGTGGAGAGCGCGCTGGTTATTCACTCCCCCCACCTTCAATCCCTGTTGGACCTGGTACTCGAACCCGCAACCTTTCGGTTACAAGCTCGACTCCCTAACCATTAGACCACGGCTATTTCTTTTGATTATGTCAGTATTACTACTCAAACTATGGCAATACTGATACTAAAGTAAATTGGAGACACTGTCCTTACCCGACTTTATCAAACTGGTAGCGGTTGGCAGGGTTGGGCGTCTCTTTGCCGTGATCGGACGCATAAAGACAGTTTAGCAGACTCTCCGAGTTCAGCAGCTCCCTGTGACAGAAGCATAAATGGCGTTAAAAAACAAACAACAACTCTGGCTGTAAAAGCTTTTTATTTAGGTTTTTCTTTTAGTGCTGCTGTACTGACCCAGCGCTGATGGCTCCGGACAAATCTGTAGTGGTGGAAACTTTGGTCTTCACAGTCAAAATGTTGAGATTCATGAGATAATAGAAAAACAGATGCAGGATGCTGCCGTCTGGAGAGAGATAATACAACAAGTACTGTTAAAAATGGCCAAATACAGCAAATCAGCATATTAGAATGATTTCTGAAGGATCATGTGACACTGAAGACTGGAGTAATGATGCTGAAAATTCAGCTTTGATCACAGCAATCAATTAAATTTAAATTATATTCACACAGAAAATAGATATTGATTCACAAACCTTTACACTTGAGGTCCACACAGAGCGAGAGAGGGTGGCGTCTGAGCATCTCTTTACGCTTGTCATCCAACTGAACACCTACAGTCGCCCGCCGGCGCTTCTGAACATGGAGAGCCCGAAAATGAGGATACATTAGCAGACAAACTACAAAATAATGAACTGGAAAAGAAGCTTAAAATTAAGTCTGACCGTGTTCTGTTGCTCTTCTTCAGCGTCTGAATCACTCTCATCATCTTAGACAAAAACACACAAAATATAAGTCCCCATTGATCACATACTCTTCCAACTCATAAAGCAAACACGCAAACGTACCTTGCGAGTCCTCTGGGGGTCTGGAGAGAGCTTTGGCCTCATCCACATCTCCGCTGATGCTCACAGACAGGTTTTTGTCTGAAATGCACAATTGCATGGCATTTATTAGAAATGCAAGGTCTTACAGGAGCCAATGAGACTGAAGATGTGCGTCTTACCACAAGCCTGTCCGTATGCACCCGCCTGGACCAACAGCACATACAGAGGAGGCGGCAGGTGACGGGCGACCTCTGCCTGCTTCTGCATTTGCTCGAACGGCATCGACAGATATTCCTGGACTGGGAGAGACGCCTATGAGAGACAGAGAGAGATCCGTCAGTTTTTTGTTTTGTTTTGTTTTTTTTTTCTTCTGCTCACCATGCCTGCATTCATTTGATCCAAAATACAACAAAAAAGCATTACTATTTTGAAATATTTTTACCATTTAAAATAATTGCTTTCTATTTGAGCTTTGAAATCACAGGAATAAATTACATTTTAAAATATTTAAATAGAAAACAGTTATTTTAAATAGTAAAAATATTTAAAATTTTAACTGTTTTTGCTGTACTTTGGATCAAATAAATGCAGGCTTGGTGAGCAAAAGAGACTTCTTAAAAAAAAAAAACAAAAAAAAAATCTTACTTTTCAAAAACATTTTACTGGTAGTGTATCATGGTTTCCACAAAAATATTAAGCAGCACAACTATTTTCAAAATTAGTAAGAAAGGTTTATTTAGCAGCACATCAGCATATTAAAATGATTTCTGAAGGATCATGTGACACTGAAGACTGGAGAAATAATGCTGAAAACTCACAGGAATAAATTACATTTTACAATATATTTAAATAGAAAAGAGTTATGTTCAACTGCAATGATATTTTAAAAAATATCACTGTTTTTACTGTATTTTTATTCAAATAAATGCAGCCTTGGTGCACATTAGAAACTTTTAAAAACATTAAAAAACCTTAAATATTCCAAACTTTTGACCTATAGTGTGTATATGCCAAACTAGCATTTCACCTGCATGATGTTTTGCAGTCCAGGTTGAAGGCTGCTCAGGTATTCCCTCTTCTGCTCAATGGCTTTCTGGATCTTCTCCTTTCTAGCCAGAGACATCTTATACTGCTCTGCCAACCTGCATCATGGAACAACAACATCTTAACATCTCTTGGTCAGTATTTAGAAGTATTAAAGGGTCGGTTGGCGTGTTACCTCTTCCTCTGTTCCAATTCCCAGTCCAGGCGGGCAAGCGTGAGCTGGTGATGGTCATCACGGGTGACATCAGGGCGTGAGATCTCGGGTGGAGCCTCCTGAAAAAACTCCTCTTCGCTGACCAACTCGATCTCCTCATGCTGAGACCTGAAAACAAAGATCAATCATAATTCAACAGTATTCTAACAGATTATATATATATATTTTTTAAAATAAATTATTTCCCAAAAGATACATATGTAAATAAATTGTTTTGCATTTTTTTAGATATCTTTAAAAGGAGAATTAGAGGAAAAAATATAGCAAAAAAAATACATTTACACTTTTTTTTTTTTTTTTTTTTTTTATGAATGATTAATAAATAAATAATTGCATATCCTCCAGCATTCTAGCAGTTAAAGTATTTTTCGAGCTGAGCCTGATTAGAAAAATGTTTTTTTTTTTTTTTCACTCTAGAAATTTCCATTTCAAGGCTTGGAAGTGCACTGTAAAACTCACTTGAACTCGAGACATTTGCCAATCTCTTTCTGCAGATGCATGACCTCATACAGCAGATTCTGCAGCTGCAAATGAAGAACATCCACTCTCTGCTTTGCCTGCCGACAGAGAAACAGTGTTAGTTAAAACAATTATTTACCAAGCATGTTAAACAGAAATCTGGACACAAATTAAATTAAAGCAATGCATACTACATTTGCTGTTTCTGCACTATGCATTCTATGTATACAATGAAAGGAATACAAAATTTATACTAAAAATTATTTTAATCGTTAATTGAAATAAAGCTTAAACAATAAAAATGTAATTATTGTATGAAAAACTTAACGTAAAAAAAAAAAAAAGAAAAAACAAAGATTGTTCCCTTGGCAACTAAACGAAATAAAAAAAGCTGAATAATAAACGCTAAAAGTTACAACAATTAGCTACAATTAAAAAAAAAAAAAAAAAGACAAAAGCACAAAAGCACAAAATTACTGAAACTAAATTAAACATGCAATATAATGTGATTTTCTAATAAATAAATAAATGAATAAATATGTATGCAAAATAAAATAAATGCAAAAGTTCTAAAATTCTAGCAGATTAAATATTTTAAAACCAAGCATGATTAGAAGAATGAGAACAATGTAAAATACACTACCATTCAAAAGTTTTTAATATTTTTTAAAGAAGTCTCTTTTGCTGCATTTATTTGATCCAAAGTACAGCAAAAACATTCAAATTTTGAAATATTTTAATTTTTTTTAAATAACTGCTTTCTATTTGAATACAATTTATTCCTGTGATCAAAGCTAAATTTTCAGCATCATTACTCCAGTCTTCAGTGTCACATGACCCTTCAGAAATCATTCAAATATCCTGATTTGCTGTTCAAGACACATTTATTATTATTATTATTATTATTATCATCATCATCATCAATATTTAAAACATTAGAGTACTTTTTTTCAAGATTCTTTGATGAATAAAAAGATCCAAAGAACAGCATTTATCTGAAATAAAAAGCTTTTGTAACATTATACACTTCACTATAAAAAAATATACCTTTGAGTCTGTATAATTTGTTTTGTAAAGAAATGATATAAATTAATACTTTCATTTTGCAAGGATGCTTTAAAATGATCAAAAGTACAATGATAAAGACATTTATTATGGTACAAAAGATTTCTATTTCAGATAAATGCAGTTCTTCTGAACTTTCTATTCAAAGGAACCTGAAAAAAAAATCTACTTTGTTTTCAACAATAATAATAATAGTTTTTTGAGAAGCAAATCAGAATCTTAGCATGATTTCTGAAAGAATCATGTGACTGGAGCAATGATGATAAAAATTCAGCTTTGAAATCACAAGAATAAATTACATTTTCAAATATATTCAAATAGAAAACAGTTATTTTAAATAGTAAAAATATTTTACAATGTTACTGTTTTTGCTGTACTTTGGATCAAATAAATTCAGGCTTGGTGAGCAGAAGAGACTTCTTTGAAACACATCAAAAACTTTTGACTGGTAGTGTACTACTGTTTTAAAGGTTAATTGTTGCATACTGGAGTATGAAGTTCACTAGTGTGTCTACCTCATGTGTCTGGTCTCGGCCTTTCTTCAGTCGCATGTGTGCTAGGCGGTTGAGTTTCTTCAGGGTGATGAAATGAACGCTGCACTGTCTGCGTCTCTCCTCGATCTCCACGCTCTAGGATGCATAAAGCAAATGTCAGCTTCATGCATTCAATTCTATTTTCTGGCACATGGCAAGCGTGAAACTCACTCCGACTTTTTCACCGCCAGCTTTCAGCTCCTGGATTTCGTCCATCAGTTTGGCCAGAGCGGCACACGTGTCCTTATACAGCATGTAGTCCTGCTGCGGGTCCCTGCCCTCCAACTCCACCTCCTCATTATACACACGGACATCCTGAGAAACACACACAGTGAGTGACCAGAAAACACACACACACACGCACACACACACACACACACAACCAACCCTGCCTAACAGTGGTGACCTAACACCCCAATAACATACTTTCTAATGGGATGAGACTAAAAAACTGTGAGATGTGACCCTCTTCACCCAAAAGTGCAACAGAAAGTGTCAACAGCTGAGCAGGATATCCAAAATTTTATTTATTAATAATTTAACAGGATCCTAACGACCTGCCAGTGCGGGTAAATTTAATAGACGTCAAATTACTATTATTAATTAAGATTAAAAATAATAATAAATAAATATATCATTATTGTTATAAATAATATTTGCTGTGATTGACAAATCAGCAAATATGATTGACAAACTGCAAATATATTTTATAAAAATAATGATTATTATGAATAATAATAATAATAATAATAATAATAATAATAAACACATTAACTAACATCATACAATCAAAAACATGTATAATTGTTATTATTGCTATTAATAATAATAATAATAATAATAATAATAATAAGTATTTTTTTATAATGCTAAACAGTATATTGGCAATTTTTAACATAACTATTTACTAATTTCCTATTATATCAGCTATTTTACTGTTATATAAATTATAAAAAGTAACTAATATTATACATTTAAAAACATAATAGTAATACTAATTATTATTATTAATAATAATAATAATAAGAAGAAGAATAATACATTTTTTGTTATGATGCTAAACAGCATATTAACTTTTGGCAATTTTAAGTTAACTATTTTACTCATTTCCTATGATATAAACTATTTTACTATTATATAAATTATATAAAGTAACTAATATTATATAATGAATAACACTTAGAATATTAATTATTATTAATAATATTATTACTACTAATCATAATAATAATTAATTTGTTTTAATCCTAAAAAGACTATTGACAGCATTTTTTTACTAATGTAACTATTTTTAACTAATTTACTATTATTTACTCATTTAACTATTTCACAATTTTTAATATTAATTTATATTTGTTTATATAAAACAATAGTTAGACAAATTAAAATATTTTAGTTAAGTAAGTTAAAATATAAAACAATACATTAAAAATAATTAATATAAATATTTGTAACACTATTATGGTTATTTACTATATATATAATATAGATTATTATATAAATCAACGTTATAAATCTGTTATACAATAAAAACATGTATTTTGTTATAATGATGCTAAAGAATAAAACTATAATAATAATGATAAATATTATATGAATAGTTACAATTATTTATTACAAATAACTTTTTTTATTAACTCATTTATTTTGATGGCTGAATGTAATTAATGTTAATTAGTAGTATTTTTTGTTATAATGATGCTAACAGCGCATCGACTTTTGGCATTTTATTTAACTATTTTTTGTTTTTAATATTAATTTATATTTTATTTATATATTAATAAGTAACAATAACGCTAAATATTTTTTATTTATTAACAATTAACTTTTATGTATTTTATTTTTTAACAATAAACTCCTCATATTTTTATTTTGGTGGCTGAATGTCATAAATGTTATTTATTATTATTATTTGTTACAATGATGCTAAGCAGCATATTGACTTTTGGCATTTTTTTATTTAACTATTTTCCGTTTTTAATATTAATTTATTTATTTATTTTTTTATTAATTACTTTGTAATATTTTTTAATACACATTTTTATATGAAATAATTTATATATATATACATATTAATATTAACAAAAATGTGAAAGTATTAGTAAATAAACAAAAGTTAACATTATTCATTGCAATTAACTTTTTTTTATACATTTATTTTTATTTATAAACAAATAACTCTTCATATTTATATTTTGATCGCTAAATGTAAAATACTATATAGAGAACTTTTGTTTTCCAAACAAAATATCATTCTTACATTCTATACCATCCCTTGCAATTTGTAAGTTAAAATGGCCAAACTACATTTTTATTCATATTGTTTTCTCGATAAGTGTTCATTTTGGACCTTTCAGCTGTCAGAGAGAGAAGAGAGAGGGAGAGAGATCTCATGGGAACCTGATTCTTTGCTGTAAACAGCTTCCTCTGTCCGATAAGATGATGTCCAGCTGGATACGTGACCTAAGTACACACGCCACATGAGTTTTACATCAACATACCCACTCACTGAAACTCATCTGAACACAACTCATGAAAGAAAGACATCTGAAGCCTAAATGAGTGGAACATGCTGGTTGGTACCTGGACCTGCCTCAACCTGACCTTCCTGAACTTGACATGTGAACTGACTGCACTCAGCTGCACATGGATATGAGAGTTATCAGAAAAGAAGAATGATTTGAGGGTTAATGGACGGCTCTGCTGCAATCACATCACAAACAGCACTAACACAAATGGTTTTAGGTCTTTTCAATTCATTTCAGATCAGAGCTGCTCACCTGTTCGCTTTCTGCACGACCTCGCTTGGTCTCTGGAGTTCCTACTTCATTTCGGATAACCTTCGGCTTTCTTTTCTTCACTGCGTCGGAGGACATGACTGAAATATGAAAGAAACCGGATCAAATAAGCCCTGATTTAAAATTATATTGTGATAGTACGCTCTATTGATTTGTCTTACTTAGTTTTCAACAATTTGCATCCAAACAAAAACATTTCTCTATGTGGAATATCATAATTAGCATCAGAATATTTTATGAATATGATGAAGAAATTAAGAGTTCATTTGTAAATTACTCTTATTAGCTTCACACAGACTGTTTACATGTACACTACCAGTCAAAAGTTTTTGAACAGTAAGATTTTTTTAAAGAAATCTCTTCTGCTCACCAAGCTTGCATTTATTTGATCCAAAATACAGCAAAAGCAGTAATATTGTGAAATATTTTTAAAATAACAGCTTTCTATTTGAATATATTTAAAAATAGGGCTGTCAACAATTAATCGCGATTCATCGCATACAAAATAAAAGTTTAAGTTTGCCTAATATATGCGTGTGTACGGTGTGTAATTATTATGTATATATAAATACACACAAAGTAATGTATATATATATATATATATATATATATGAGAAATATGTTATTAATATACAAAATGATTTTATTTATATATAAATTATATAAAAATTATAATAAATACATATGCTTGTAAATATTTCTTAAATATATACATGAATGTGTTTGTATTTATATATACATAATAATTATACACAGTACACACATACATATTAGGCAAACTTAAACTTTTATTTTGTATGCGATTAATCGCGATTAATCGTTGACAGCCCTATTTAAAAATGTAATTTATTCCTGTGATCAAAGCTAATGCTTATTATTATTATTATTATTACTACTATTTAAAACAGTTGAGTACTTTGTTTTAGGATTCTTTGATGAATAGAAACATCAGCATTTATCTGAAATAAAAATAATTTGTAACATTATACATCCTAAAAATTATAGAAAGTAATGCTTTTATTTAGCAAGGATGCTTTACATTGTTTTAAAGTGATGATAAGGACATTTATAATATTACAAATTATTTCTTTTGAACTTTCTGTTCATCAAAGAAACTGGAAAGAAATTCTATTCAGCTGATTTCATAATAATAATAATAATAATAATTGTTTTGGTGCAGCAAATCTAAATATTAGAATGATTTCTGAAGGAAATCAGCTTTAAAATCACAGGAATAAATTACATTTTACAATATATTCGAACAGAAAACTTTAATTAAAAATCTTACTGTTAGTTTAGTTTTTATATTTAACTGTATGTGCTTCAGTAACTTACTAAAAACAGCTGAAATGACAAAACAAACGTTATGTTAAAAACGTAAATATGACATAAAAAGCTCATTAAAAATAAAAAATGCTAAAAATAACACGTATCTACTTTGAGTAAGAAATTAATAAGTTAAACGTGTTTCAAATATCAAACACAGACTGTACTTCTCTTAATTAAATATTACTTCAGTCAGTTATATTTACATATAATCGTAGATCAGTTAACTGCTATCAAGTTAGCTTCTCGTTAAAATATTAGCGGGTTGATTTTAAACTCGCGATATGCATCGTTTTGTGTTTAAACAAGACGCACCGATAAACTTGAAAGCATAAAACCTCACCTTTCAAATGTTTTTATCCAAATTAAGTATCTGAATATGAATTTTACTCATTAGATCTCATTCAAACAGCAGGGTGAACACGGCAGGCTGCAGCAGGAGGAAACAACGAGCTGCACTTCCGCTTTCTGGTTTACACAATAAAAGCTCTCTCAATAAGACAGAAACGTTCGACTGAAAATTACTTAAAAAAAATGAGTAACACAAATATAGAACAGGTTTTACATTTAATTTAAACAGCCGAAATGCATTTAGTTTGATTTTATTAATGCTTGGCTAGCGCATTTACTTCTGTTTTTCTCATAGTATTTATTTTACAGAAATGTATAACAAACATACAATTCGTCCAATACAATTTTAATTGCTTTAAATTACATTCTCTAAAAAACATGTTCCACAAAACACACCGTTTATCTTGATTTAATTAAAATCTAACATCTTAGATTTGTAACGTGTGCGTCTTTTATTTTGAAATGAAATAGTCTTGAAGGAAACCCACCTGTGAGGAAGTTGCTTGCGTTGCAGTCTGTCAATATTTACATGACATTTAAGCCTGGTCAGAGAAACGTCTCTACGCGCTAATTAAATGAAGGTAATTAATGGTACGTAATGCTGTGAACTTTATATTATGATCAAATTATGATTGCACAATCTAGTTCGTGTGTCAAGGCATGACTTTGACTGAACTGTTCATATTTCATGCGACTATGAGTTTGGAAATGGTCTCAGTAACATACTACTTTCATTACTGTATACAGTATGCAGCACGGTAGGAACATTTTTAATATTATGTATGCAAAAAACGTGTGGTGCACACTAAATGGGACCGTTCCACTCGATTTTACCTTCACATTACAGTTACAGTAATTGCATTAAATCATTTCTAATTAATGCTTGGACAAACAGCTAAAAGTTTTAACATTTTTACAAAAAATTAAAAATGTAGGGGGAAAAAAACATTTATCATCATGATATTAACTAAACGTTCAATGCTATTTATAGCTTACACTGTGTGCAGAATTATTAGGCATGTTGATATTCTGGGCATATTTTTTTTCCAAACACATTTTACCAATTCCAAACCACATCAGTCTTAATAACTACTGTTAATTTTGTATTTAATCATTTATATGTGATATATAATTGTCTGTGAAGGCTGGAAGTGAAAAACTCCTTATATTCAGGTGTGCGTAATTATTAGGCACGTTTTCTTTTATATATAAAAAAGACAAAAAAGATATTTAACCCAGACTGAAAAGTCCAAATTATTAAATGCCCATGAGAAGAATGCAATACTAATGCATTACAAGAATTTGCAACGTTAAGGCTTGACCATTGGACAGAGAAATGCTTGTTGAGTCTGCATGGTCAGAAAAACAGGTGGAGAAGAAAAGATGCATGTTAACTGCAAAAGAATTAGGAATTAAGATGAAGAATTAGGTGTGACACCATCAGGAACCGTTTAGTCTCCAGCGCCACCATTTTCCAGAACTGCAACCTACCTGGAGTCTTCAGAAGTGCAATGTGTCAGGTTCTCAGAGACTTTGCTTGGTAAAAAAATCCTAAAAAATGCCCCTGACTTAATAAGAATAACAAGCTGACGTGTTGTGAAATAAGTTTTTTTTTGTTTGTTTTTGTTTTTATAGGCTTTATAAACAGATAAATCTTGAAGGACAAGCATCACATTCTCTTGTACCTCTGATTCAAGAATTTATCTTCCAAAATCTGACAGTACATTTTGGGAGTTCATGTTTAGTCTCCTATCCTGAAAAGTCTGACTTGCAGAGATGGATTAAAATGAACTCCCAAAACTTACTGCCAGATTTTGGAAGATAAATTCTTGAATCAGAGGTACAAGAGAATGTGATGCTTGTCCTTCAAGAGTCACTCTCAACTTATCTGTCTATAAAGCCTATAAAAAAAAAAAAAAAAACTGTCTTCATGTATTTCACAACATGTCAGCTTGTTATTCTTATTAAGTCAGGGGCATTTTTTAGGATTTTTTTACCAAGCAAAGTCTCTGAGAACCTGACACATTGCACTTCTGAAGACTCCAGGTAGGTTGCAGTTCTGGAAAATGGTGGCGCTGGAGACTAAACGGTTCCTGATGGTGTCACACCTAATTCTTCATCTTAATTCCTAATTCTTTTGCAGTTAACATGCATCTTTTCTTCTCCACCTGTTTTTCTGACCATGCAGACTCAACAAGCATTTCTCTGTCCAATGGTCAAGCCTTAACGTTGCAAATTCTTGTAATGCATTAGTATTGCATTCTTCTCATGGGCATTTAATAATTTGGACTTTTCAGTCTGGGTTAAATATCTTTTTTGTCTTTTTTATATATAAAAGAAAACGTGCCTAATAATTACGCACACCTGAATATAAGGAGTTTTTCACTTCCAGCCTTCACAGACAATTATATATCACATATAAATGATTAAATACAAAATTAACAGTAGTTATTAAGACTGATGTGGTTTGGAATTGGTAAAATGTGTTTGGTAAAAAAAAAATGACCAGCATATCAACATGCCTAATAATTCTGGACACAGTGTATACACTATATAGGCACTATAAGATGAAAATTACATCTGTTTTTTGTTTTTTTAATATACACAAAATTTGCTGAACATTTCTATTTTGGAATGAACTGTTCCAATAAGTAATAAGCTACTATTCCATTCTGAATATACTGTTTGCATTACAGTTGTCATGGTTTAAACCTCACAGGTGGTGTCTTCACTCCTGGTGCATTATGGGTCAGTGGAGGCCTTTGTCTAACCTGAGAGATCAGGTATCTCGACGCCCTCCTGTGGTTGTGTTCTTCCTCAGTCTGCTAATTCTCTCCATCACTTTTGTCTCCACTGGACTTTACACTCAGAATCACGACATCAAGAACCCTGACATAAGCATAGTGAGTGTGATGATCACTGCTGTAATGTTTGGATTTTGCAGTTCTTATTTATAGACTAACTCATATGCTTGTTTTCCAGGACTGGAACGGGGTTCTGGGTTCTATCGCGGGTTTTAAGTTCTGCACACATCTGAATGACACAGACGCACCCCCAGAGGAAGACTCTCCCCGAATGGTGGAGCACTCAGATAGGACCAATATTTCCACAAGTAGTGCTCATGTTTCCTTACTAGTGCCGCTGGCGTTTATAGGGGACGTCCCAGCTAATACTATCATAAGTGCCACAATGTTGGGCAGCCAGCTGGGCATGAAAGGTTTGTCAGTATGAGACAGTACTAGGCTTTTTTTAATATGTAATATATTTTGACATATGTGTCGGAGAGGAGAAATTCAAATGTATTGAACAGGAATAAAGTACTTTTGGCTGACGTCCTAATGCCAGTGTAACCTATAACAGGTGCTGCAGCGAAAGCATCTGTCAATATATCTTTGCTCCTGCACGCTGACGTTTCCGATAATAAAACTCCTGCTGGGACGCAAACCAGTCGACCCCTGACCTGTCTTCATTTCACCGCCCTAACCCATGTTCTCCCTCAAACGCCGTGAGAATCTTATACATGCAGTACATAACCTATTTTTTAAGTGGAATAAATATCTTACAAGCTAATTTACTGATCTTTCAGGTCACCTCCAGAATGCCCAGTCGCAGAGAACAATGACAAGAGCGCTTCACCTGTCAGGGCTGTTGCTGTAGAGTCATACAAGCACAATTCTCCACACTGCTTCAGTCTGGAGTACACACCAGATCCACACCTGACGGTCCTGCTCACTAAGGTAGAAAAATAGTTTGTTTTGGAGCTCAAGTCACATTTATTTATTTATTTATTCATTTATTTATTTATTTATGAGGAACCTTTAACATCCATACAGTCTTAAAAAAATAAAGGAATAAAGAATAATAATTTTGGGTTCCTCAAAGAACCTCTCAGTGAACAGTTTAAAAAATAGCCTTTTTTTAAAAAAAAAAAAAAGTGTGAAGAACAATTTAAAAATTTTAACCCTTTGTGGAATAGAAAAGTTCTGTTGAAAATGTGTAAAGAACGTTTTAAAATTTTAAAAGTTTCCGTGGACAAATTACGAAGAACGTTTTAAAAAAATTTAAACCTTTTGTGGGTTCCGTGGAAAATTTAGAACACCACTTAAAAATGTTAAACCTTTCATGGAACAGAAAGATTCCGTGGATAAATTGTGAAGATTTTACAATTGTAAACCTTTTGTGGAATAGAAAGGTTCCATGGATGTTAAAGGATCTTCATAGAGCCATAGATGCCAGTAAATAACCTTTTTATTGATTATAATTTAAATATTATTCACACTAAGAAATAATGGTTCTTTTAAGAACTGTTCACTGAATAGTTCTTTGGGGGACAAAAATGCTTCTTATGGGCCATTCCACAGAATTGATTCAGAGGTGGAAATGTGTCTTTCCACAAATTCTGTATGTATGCAAATTGTATAATATCCAAGGTACACATTTCTAGCAATTGTGCAGTTAATTCTCACATTATGTTTTTAGAAAGCTTTGGAATATTTGTCCTCTCCCCAAAATTTGTCACTGCCGAAACACAGAAATATATAATTAAGAAGGGTTATATTGACCTTTTAAGATTTTGCTTACATCTTCCTTGTAAATATATTTTTTTGTTTTATTAAAAAGTTTTAAGAGGTAAATCCATAATTAAAATTTTAACAATATTTCAGGTGTGATTTATGAGATTTGTTGTATTTTATATCCTTTTTTTTTTTGGAAAAGGCAAAAAGTTGATCATACTGATTTCAAACTTAATGCATTAGTTTAAATATACATTGAACCAAACACCTTCATAACGTCATAGTTGATAATTCAGTATACTTTATTTTTAAATGTGTTGTTTTGGTTGTGGGACAGCAGTTTGCGACAATTCTGTAGAATGGCCCTTCTATAGCATCCCCCTTTTGGAGCCTTTATTTTAAAATGTGTAAAGATTGTTTTAATGCACCTTCACATTTAATAAATAGCAAAATAAGAGTGTTAATATTGTAAAATTAACCAGTAATGCAAAAAAAATTAATTTCAACTGAAAACCAGCTCTACAGATGACAATAGTGTCATTATTTAACTCAGTTATGTTCAATAACAGTGTAACATCTAGTTAACCTCTCCACTTTTGCATTGGTTGACTAGGATGAAAAAGCCTTGTGCAGGTATCACCTGTTGCTGGTCAGTGTTGCTCTGCTGATTATCTGTGTCCTTATGAGTCTCTGTGGAACGTTTTCTTCACGTTCACGGTATTACCAGAATGACCTTCAAAAGGTAGTACTATGGATTTAAACCGTAGAGCTTAATTAACTAAAGAGCTTTTTCTTAAGAATGAGTGCATCTTTAGTGTGCGAATTAGCATGTTTTGAGTTTCATTATACAGTTTGTTTGAAAAGCATTTAAACAATTGAAATAATCCATAGGATTCCCTGCTGAGCCAATGAGAAATGTCTACAGAACGTCCACATTTGAAACCTTCAGAAAGCATGAAGACACCTCCAGCATTTGGGTAGTCAACATTCCAAGAATGTTCCAACATTCGCAACTAAGAAACTGCACAGTTATGCAGGCTGCATGCAATGTCATTCAGACCAGATATGGTCCAAATGTGACTTTATGTTAAGTATTTTGCAATAGTATTCTGATGTGTGAGCGTTAACAATTGCAATATAACCTGAGATTGATGGTTTTAGTATAACTATACTCCAAGAGTAAAGTTGAATGTCTTTAATATTAATTGCATTTCAATACATTCATTGTGCATCATTTGTAAATGTTTCTAAAAACAAAATGTATTAAAATAACCCATTGTGCCAATGAGCAAAGTGTCTGGTCATTATTCAGCGTTCTGGTCTTTTAATTCACATACAAAAACTGCAGACAAAACACACTTACCTTGACATCAATTCATCAAAAACACTTTTTATCACAGTGGCCAATCATCAGCCAGGACTTGATGAATGGATCTTGAAGTTAACAAAGCTAGTTCAAAGAAAGACAGCCTAATGATAGTCAAATATCATCTTATTAATAATTTCACACTAACAATTTACCTCAATGTGAAACATTTCACATTGGCCTCGTATGATGTCATATTTTTTAATTATACCTATTAAATGCTAAAAATTGTCTTAAAATGTTAGTCACCCATTTTTATACTCTGAAACTTCATTTTAATAAAAAAGTAATGTTGATATTACTAAATAAAAATCGCCCCACGTTTTATCAACGACGCATATTCTCCTAGCCCCGCCCACTAGAGAAACATTAGCCAATCAGAACGTGTAAAAAAGCAGACAGCGTTTTCTCATTGGCTAAAAAGTACCACAAAATATTTTAATATAGGCGTAATTTCTCACCAGTTTTAGTTGTTAGTATATATAAAAAAAAAAAAACATTACAACACTTCGAAATCTGTGAATGGTATTTGTTCGAGCCAGAAACATTTATGCTCCGAAGTGACGGCAGACATTTTGTCCCCTTCGTCCATTACATAGTTTTCATCGTTAGCGTTCATCTTTTGCACAAATGTTTTGCTAGATAGCTTACAGACTGAAGCACAAAACGATTTGCATTAGTAAATCCAGCTTATATGAGAGACAGCGACTTAATACCTCGTGGTTTCATATTACATAAAGGTTGTCGTATCATTATTACCTTTTTTATGATTTTAAATACCAATAGCAGTAGGTCAGCTTATCGATTAGTCGCGTTGTGCTTTAGCATGCTTCTCTCCCCGCGTTTTTCCACGCCACATTCCTTCATGAGCCAGCAGACTTACTTCCTACTTTACGTTAAGCGACGGCGACTTCAACGAATCAGACGCGCGTAATGAAGCAGCGGGGAACGCGATTGGCTAAGCCGCGGTGAGGAGGGCGGGGCGAGCTGTCTCGGTGCTTGTGCGTGTTGTTCGAGGGAAAGAGCTGCTGGAGCGATTCGAGGCCTTGCATCTACTTTCTATGAACGAAAAAGGAATAAACACGTTCTGTTTGGTAGTTTTCCACATGCAACAGGCAGAAACCGTTGGATAAAATCAAACGGAGGTCGAGGAATGGTTCAATGGTTTGCATTATTGAAATCACATTCATTGCTTGTGTTACTGTACAAAGGCTGTTGGTTTTTTGTAAATGTAGACGGTTGTTTATGGGCAGGCCGCAGTTATTTGACCAGTGCTCCTGTGCATGCTTCATTGCATGAGTCAGGAGTTAAATTCGACAGTCTAGATACTGATTTCAACGTTTAGTGAATGAAAGTGTTCGCAGATCAGCAGTCTCTGCTGTTGCATGGATCTTAAGGGCCTTGCAGCATGGGCTGGCCTGGCGTGTATTTCTGAGTAAATTTAGGCAGTTCAAGGACGGACAGTAAAGAGACACCCAATTTATGAGCTCACCTGTGTGGTTTATTATTTAGCTCGGGAAAAGAAAATATGCCTTATGCATTTAATACGCTGTAAATGTTTAATAAATGCATCATGCATGTCTACAATAAGAAAGGATATTAAAAAGACATTTACAGTGACTAATGTTTAATATGGAAAGATATGCAAAAGCACAGAATGGCAAATGCTGTTTTTGAATATTGAGTTTTCTCAGTATTGAGGTTATTCTCAGAATAACATACTACTTTACTGTTTTTGTGATGTGTAGTATATGTACTGGGCACAGTACGTAAGTACATTTGCCAGAATGCAGTATACATCATATCCCCACAATGCACTGCATTGAATCCTGTAGAAATGCACTGGAAGTAATTACTCAAAATTTAATTAAAAATGCAAACTAAACACATTTTGAAAAAATGTCACAATATTGTAGCATACTATTTGAAATGTTTGTATTGGTGCATAATGCCTACTGTAAATCCTAGTAAGCTGTATGTTTATATTCCATTTTCCACTAATTTGGTCAACAGGCGATATACTGCAAATTTGCAGTAGATCTATGGATATTTTGTGCTGATGTGTTTGTTTCTTGTTTTCTAGGTTTTGAACAATCAAACTTGATTCTCCTCATATGGGAAGAATGTAGAGACGTGAATACAATCAGCTGGTTTTCTCTTTTTTTTTTCTTTTTTTTTAATTAGTTTTATTTTGAAATGGCCTACACAAACTACAGCTCGCTAAACCGAGCTCAGCTCACCTTTGAATATCTGCACACAAACTCGTAAGTATCAATTTTATATGCATGTGTTCATAAGTGATGATATCTTTGTATATTTGCGATAATATAAAACGTTTTGGGTAATTAAATAAAACCATGACATGGTTTTTACATATGGGGTGCGGTAAAACCATTCCGTTTAAAGAAACATCCTAAGACGGGCTACCGTGAGGACTCTGGAAAGAATTGCTTTGATCTTTTTCAGATTGTATGCTTGATTTGAAATGTTTTGATAAGGCAGCTGTGGGATTGCAGAATGTTATAGACCAGATTTACTATAAAAGCACCAATGGGAAGGGAATATTCTGCGTGTGATTTACTGACAAAGTGCACATTAAAGAACACAGACACAACGTCTCGTTTCCATAATGACCAGTGCAAATTATCGCCCGCTTTAAGACATACTTATTATCTTAAATACTGGTGCAAATACCAGCAATGTGACGAGTGCAAACGTTAGTAAATTATATTACATGATTCATTTTAACATTCTCCTCCCATACATTTTCTGTCTGAAAGGGAAACTTTTACAAATACATATTCAATAACTGTGTCCATGCCTTTTCAGTGCTAATTCTTCACACATCTTTAGTAAATCCTGACAGTACTATTTTAAAGCGCAAGCTTTTAGTAAATTTGGCCCTATGTGTACTTGAGCATAGTGTAAAACTGTTAATTTATCATCTGAGAATTACATCTTATATAAATACAAAGCATTTACTACGTAAATAAGTGTTGACTCATTGCTTGATCATTTTCGGGATTGATAACTTGGTGCACCCTGACTGCAGTCAGCCAATCAGATTGGAACTTGTGATTCTCAAAAGTGGCCATTTTTATTAACTGAAATGCACTGGATGGTTTATGAACAATCAGTGAGATCAGGCTTCTATAGAGCATTTTGCAACAACGTCAGCGACAATATGACCAAAATAGATTTTTAGTGATGCAACGCTCAATTGTATCAGCAAAGTGATGCGCTGAATATCCGTGGGAGCTCAGACAGTGTAAATGTGTTTGTGAATTGAACAGTAAAGTATGATTTTAAATAAGGATGTTGTTTTGGTTGTACAATCATAACAATGTTTTAATAATGCATGACATATTCTTGTATAATAATTTGATTTAGATGACCATAAACTACAAAAAGTAGCACAATGCAATGGAACGGGGTCGTTTTTTTGTCGTTGTTGTTGACCAATTATTTTATTGCTGACAGGACAACCCACGAGTTTCTTTTTGGAGCTCTGGCCGAACTTGTCGACAACTCAAGGTACAAATACCCTTTGTTATTTGTCAGTAATTACTGACACTAAATGTGACCCTGAACCACAAAACCAGTCTTAAGTCCACTTATAGAACAAAAATGTACAGATAATGTACTCACCCTGTTGTCATCCAAGATCTTGTAAAGAAATTATGTTTGAGGAAAACATTTAAGATTTTTTTCTCCATATAGTGGACTTCTATGGTGCCCGTGAGTTTGAACTTCCAAAATGTAGTTTAAATGCAGCTTCAAATGGCTCTAAACGATCCCAGCTGAGGAAGAAGGGTCTTATCTAGTGAAATAATTGGTCATTTTCTAAACAAATTGGCAGTTTACATAGTTTTTAATCTCAGATGCTTGTCTTGTCTCGTCTCTGCGATGCGTATGTGTAGTCTGTGTAAACCGGGTTAATACAGTTAGGGTAGGCTGAAAAACAGTCTCATTTTCTTCTTCGTCCTACATCGCTGTTTTGCCTTTTTTTTTTTTTGAAAAGGGCGTTTGATGATCTTTGCATGTTCACTTTGTAAACACTGGGTCGGTCACTTCTGGAGCGATGAAGGACAATTTTGAAGTTGGGGAAGAAAAGAGATGGGAGTTTTTTTTTTTTTACATACCCTAACTGCATTGAACCAGAAAAAAAACAAGATGAGCGTTTGAGGTTAAAAAGTTTAAACTTGCGGGCACCATTGAAGTCCAGTATATTGAGATAATTCCTGAAATGTTTTCCCCAAGAAACATAAGTTCTTATTGACTAAAGAAAAAAAGACACAAACATCTTCGATGACAAGGATGTGAGTAAATTATCTGTCCATTTTTGCTCTGGAAGTGAACTTTTCTTTAAGTAGCAGGGGTATGTTTGTAGCGATAGCCAACAATGCATACATGATTTTCTCAATATTTAGATTTTTTTGCACCCTCAGATTCAAGATATTCAAAGAGTTGCATCTCTGCCAAATATTGTCCTATCCTAACAAACCATATATCAATGGTAAGCTTATTTATTCAACTTTCAGATTATGTATAAATCCCAATTTTAAAAGATTGACCCTTATGACTAGTTTTGTGGTCCATGGTCACAAATCATACTCAAATGATCATTTAAATCATTATTCGCCATTGAAGTGAACATTCACTCCATTTTTCGTCCACAGAGATGCAAATGCAACACGGATAGACATCTACACAGGTTGGATACAGTAGTTTTACGTTATAGTAATACTATTCAACACTAGCAAAAATATGTGCTACAACAAAATGAATTGTCCCCTAATACAAGTGCAATTAATTTGTTTTGGCCAATCAGAGAAAAGACCAGATCTGAGAGGCGGGTTTATGCTGTGTTTCCTTGATGATGGCACTGGAATGGACCCCAGTGAGTAAAGCTAAGAAAACTGAACCCATGAAATGCATGCATTTCCACTCACCAAGATCTCATACACGATACAGTGGTGACAGTAGAAATGTTTTGAATAGGTGAAGCCACGCATGTCATCCAGTTTGGCAAATCAAGCAAACGATTCCCAGAGTCCACTCACATTGGCCAGTATGGAAACGGATTAAAGTCGTAAGTATTATTACACTTTTCTCACAAACCAATAAAACTAACTGCATCTTGATATTTAGAGGGTGTTTTTATACATAAACCTGCTGGTCTCTTTTAGGGGTTCCATGCGTATTGGGAAGGACTTCATTCTTTTCACCAAAAAAGATGACAAATTAACGTGTTTGTTTTTGTCACGAACATTTCACGAAGAAGAGGGTCTGGATGAGGTAAGAAACTGATTTCTGGCAAGGCACCATACACACATGCAGATCTCTGAGAGTTATTGGCCTGTTCTCGTAGGTGATTGTCCCATTACCCAGTTGGGATGCGAAAACCCAGCAGCCTCTGACTCAAGACACGGAGAAGTACGCTACTGAGACTGAACTCATCTTTAAGTATTCACCCTTTAAGAATGAAGAGCAGCTATTCCGCCAGTTCAAGAAGATCGAAGGACCCAGTGGTTGGTTTCTACAGCAGTTTGCCAAAAACAAAATCCATCGGATTGTGTCTGATAAAAGGGAATTAAATCTGAGTACTGTGTGTTTGTAGGTACGCTGGTTGTAGTATATAACTTGAAGTTGATGGATAACCGAGAGCCCGAGTTGGATGTGGAGACGGACCACCAGGACATTCTGATGGCTGGGACGCCTGTAGAGGGAGTGTGAGTTAAATCGCAAATTATCAGTTCTTCAGCTTTCTGTAGATCTTAGCACCAAACAAATGACCATTAAATGAAAATTTGCTAAAAATGTACTCACTGAGTTTGTTTCTTTATCAGATTGGAAGACATGTAGCATTACATCACTTGCTTACTAACGGATCCTTTGAAATGTAAATGGGTGCCGTCAGAATGAGAGTCCAAACAGCTGATAAAAACATCACAGTAATCCACAAGTAATCCACACCACTCCGGACCATCAATTAACATCTTTTGAAGCCAAAAGTTGTGTGTTTGTCAGAAACAAATCCATCATTAAGCTGTTTTAACTTTAAATTGCCTATTCTGGGCAAAATACTAGTTTGTAATTTTAAAAAATCCATCTGTTTTTTTCCTCTCACATCAAAGCCCACCAAAATAATTGTTGAAATCTTTTTTGGACTGTTTTATCTTAAAAACAGTGCTTGATCTGTACATATTTCTCTGCTGATTCAGACTAGATGAGTTTTTCATTAGAGAAACTAATATTATGGATTATGGGCTTGTGTTTTATACATTGTGTTTTATTTATTATGGATTCTTTTCATACAAAAACAAGCTTTTCACTTAACAAGATGTTAACTGATGGACTGGAGTGGTGTGGATTACTTGTGGATTATTGATTTTTTATTATTATTCTTATTATTTTTTGTCAAGGTTTTGGGGGGTTTTGAGGCCCTTAACATGCTCAAAAACTCTTGAAAATTGGCACACACCTTGGAATCTGCGGCCATTAGGGCCGGACAGAGACTGGTACACGGGCGTGGCAAGGGGACTCTACAGCGCCCCCTGGAATTTGAAGGGTCATATATCACACAAACTTGCACTTACACAAATGAAACTCAGTACACATATAGAACTCATCAATCTGAACAACTTTCGCTCTCTACGGCATTAGCTAATCCCAACAGGAAGTTGGTTATTCTGGGTTTTGTCAAAAACGCATGCTCTGGAATTTGATATACTAGTCCTAGGTTTTTTACCCAATTGCCACCAAACCTGGTCAACCTAATCTGAAGACATAGGGGATGAAAAATTGTGAGGGGATTTTTGATATCTCGAACGGTTTGGCCGTGGCGAGGCGTTGAAATTGGCGAGAAATGAAATGAGAAACAGAAAATGGCTAATAACTGTTGCACACATTGTCTGATTCGGATGAAACTTCAGAGGTTTGTTCGTTGTGTGATCCCGATCACATAGATGTGACTATTAGGAGTTAAAGTTATAGCGCCACCAACTGGCAACAGGAAGTGTGTCTCTTTTAAAAGTGCTTTGATATCACATGGTTATTTTTACCCGATTTGCTTCAAACTTCATCAGAATAATGTCAAAACACGGCCGATGAGAATCTGTAAAGGGGTCGTTGATGCATTAAATGTTGTTGTCATGGCAACGTGTCAAACTTTAACATTTGTTTCCTGTGTTTTTGGGGCACTTAATAAGCTTAGATTTTCATGAAACTCAACACACACATCAGTATTAATAATAGTTAGACACTGGCAAAGGCTCATCAATGGGCATGGACGAGGTGCTCTATAGCGCCACCTTTTGTCAAAAGTGGGGGGGTTAGTTTAAGCTACAGACACCAAACTCGGTATGTATATTGGTCTCATCAAGCCGGACAACTTTCTAATTTACACCCATTAGCTGCGACCAACAGGAAGTCTGCTATTTTGATTTGAATGTGGATTTTTGGAAAAATCAGGCTATAAATAAATTAATACTCCTCCAAGCAGGAATAAGTAGTTCACACCAAACTTTGTCAACATGATGCCAACATACTGAAGATGTTATATTGTGAGCGGATTTGGGATATCTTGAACGGTTGATTTATGGTGATTTATTAAATTAGCAGTAAAAAAACATAACCGTAATTTTAAAATGGAGAATCCAAGCACTTCAAAACTTTTTACATACATAGAACTAGTCATTCTGAGAAATAAATGCTTAGATCCATCAATATAAAATAATCTACTAAAAATAGAAAATTAAAAAACTATTCAACATCTGCTTTCACTCTAACTCTCTCACTCTAACTCTGTGTCGGGGGATGGGCTTAAGTCTGTGTATGTGTGTGTGTAAGTGTGACTGAGGTAGTTGAGTGGCTGTGTGTGTGTGACAGAGAGAGAGAGAGAGAGTGCATTTAAAATGCATTATCCTAACTCTTCACATCTTTTTACATATGAAAAACAAGTCATTCTTAGGAAATATGTTTATCATGTTTTCAGAGACCGCAGAAACATTTAAAATATCACACCTGTAATCTAGCAGATGAAGACTGTAATACCAAGGATGAACACAAGATGACCTCATAGGATAAGGAATCTTTTTCAGCTCATTCTCAGTGTACCAGAATGACTTACAAGCACTTTGCTTTTAACCCTTTCATTGCTGTGACCCTTCAATCCAAACTGGTACAGGGTTACTGTCAATGCATGTGCCCGCTGGGCACCGTTTTTCTGATGGCACCAGGGTTGCGGTTGCGCTGGTGGCGAGGGCCCGTCATCGCTGCTTGCAGCTATATTTATTTTTTTTTTTTTTTTTTCGACTATTCGGGGGTTTTTGGGGGCCTTAACGTGCTCAAAAACTCTTGAAAATTGGCACACACATTGGAATCTGCGGCCATCAGGACGCCGCAGAGACTGAGACCCAGGCGTGGCACAGGGGCTCTACAGCGCCCCCTGGAAAACAGTCAGAAAACTTGATGCATAGCTCACACATACTTCCACGTATTCATATGAAACTCAGTACACATATAGACCTCATTGAGCTGAACAACTTTCGCCCTCATGTCATAGGCTCCGCCCAACAGGAAGTGAGCTATTCAGGGCTGTGTGAAAAGCGCATGCTCTGGAATTTGATATACTCCTCGGAGGCCTTTATTCCGACGGCCACCAAACTCAGTCAGCATGACCTCAAGACATTAGGGATGCTAAATTGCGGAGGGATTTTTGATATCTCGAACGGTTTGGCCATGGCGAGGCTACGAAATTATGGCGAGAAATGAGAAACAGGAAATGGCTAATAACTATTGCGCACATTGTCTGATTCTGATGAAACTTCAGGAGTTTGTTCATTCTATGACACTGATCACATAGATGTGACTATTAAGAGCCAAAGTTATAGCGCCACCAGCTGGCAGCAGGAAGTGTGTCGTTTTCAAAATGCTTTTAAATCAGCCTCTTAATTTTACTCAATTTGCTTCAAACCTCATCAGAGTAATCTCAAAACATGGCCGATGAGAATCTGTAAAGGGGTCGTTGATACATTAAATGCTGTTGTCACGGCAACGTGTCAAACTTTAAAATTTGTTTCCAGTATTTTTGGGGCACTTAAGAAGCTTAGATTTTCATGAAACTCAACACACACATCAGTATTAATGATAGTTAGACATTGGTAAAGGCCCATGAATGGCCGTGGAGGAGGCGCTCTATAGCGCCACCTTTTGTCAAAAGTTGGGGGGGTTAGTTTTAGCTACAGACACCAAACTCGGTATGTATATTGGCCTCATCAAGCCGGACAACTTTCTAATTTACACCCATTAGCTGCGACCAACAGGAAGTCTGCTATTTTGATTTGAATGTGGATTTTTGGAAAAATCAGGCTGTAAATAAATTCATACTCCTCCAAGCAGGAATAAGTAGTTCACACCAAACTTTGTCAAAATGATGCCAACATACTGAAGATGTTAAATTGTGAGCAGATTTGGGATATCTTGAACGGTTGATTTATGGTGATTTATTAAAGTAGCAGTAAAAGACATAACCGTAATTTTAAAATGCAGCATCCAAACACTTCAAAACCTTTTATATACATAAAACTAGTCATTCTGAGAAATAAATGCTTACTTCCATCAGTATAAAATAGTCTACTAAAAAAAGAAAATTAAAAAACTATTAAACATCTGATCTCACTCTAACTCTCTCACTCTAACTCTCTCTCTCAGTGTGTTAAGTGTGTGTGTAAGTGTGAGTGTTGAGAGTGGGGGAGGGTGGCTGTCTGTGTGTGTGAGAGAGACAGAGTGCATTTAAACTGCATTATTCTAAGTCTTCACAACTTTTTACATAGGAAAACATAGGTCATTCTTAGGAAATATGTTTATCATGTTTTCAGAGACAGCAAGAACATTTAAAATATCACACATGTAAATTGGCAGATGGAGACTGTAATACCAAGGATGAACACAAGATGACCTCATAGGATAAGGAATCTTTTTCAGCTCATTCTCAGTCTATCAGAATGATTTAAAAGCATTTTGCTTTTAACCCTTTCATTGCTGTAACCCTTCAATCCAAACTGCCACAGGGTTACTGTCAATGCATGTGCCCACTGGGCACAGTTTTTCTGATGGCACCAGGGTTGCGGATGCACTGTGGGCAAGCCAGAGAGGAGATCGTTCCGTGCATACGCTGCTGTCCTGTACATCGACCCCAGAATGAGGATCTTCATTCAGGGTCACAAAGTCAGAACCAAGAGATTGTCCTGTTGCTTATATAACCCTAGGTAAGCACAAAATAAATACAGTTTTCACAGTATATGGGCCATTCTACAGATTTGGTCCAAAGTCAGAGCTGTTTTTTTTTTTAAACCGTGTATGTATGCAAATTGTATGATATCCGAGGTACACATTTCTAGTAATAGTATATTTTTTTCTATTTTATTAATACCATTTGTAAAGATCAGTTAATAGCGATCATTGTGACATGAAAATGCGGAACATATATATATATTTTTTTTACATAAAGTTTCATAATTTGCAAAGAAAATCTAAAATAAGTATTTTTTTGAACTTCACTTTTTAAAAGAATCAAAAAGATACTAAAAACAATAATGGAAAAAAATAATAATTTCCATAAGTTAAAAATTTAAGGGGTTAGGGTTCGAGACAGCCACCTCCCAATTGAAAGTACCCAATAACTGATGATTTTATATGTATTAAGCTTATTGATATTTTAAATAGTATTGTGGGTTCCAATAGATAGTAGAAGGATCTTAATAAACATCTAAGATTTGAATACTTAAATGTTTTTAAATGTGTTGTTTGGTTGTGGGACAGCAGTTTGCACCAGTTCTGTAGAATGGCCCATATACACGATCTCAGAGTGTTTTAACATCAAAATGACCTGTTAATGTTGTGAACAGAGTGGAAAAAGTAGTAGTTCTTGTGAACTAAATCATGAAGCGGTGACAAAAAAATCCTGAATTCTATAAATAAATATATGTATATCTACACACACTCATGTGAGCTGTGTATTCTGTTCTTTTGACTTCTAGGATGTACAAATACACATCAACGCGCTTTAAAACCCGTGCGGAGCAGGAGGTCAAGAAGGCAGATCACCTCTCGAAACTTGGTGAGTTAAACCTCCGTCCGCATAAACATCTTAAAGTGGGCTAGAAAAGGGTGTTAAAGGAAGTTAACTTCAGGCTTTGTGGCTTCTAAATAGCATTTCCTCTATCTGACCATTTCTGCTTTTAAACTTTTCAAATACTGAACCACAAGTTTTGACAGGAAGTAGCTGCTCAGTTTCACACACACAAATGGGTATGTTTAGAAGTGCCAACTTTAGCTCTTTCCTTGATAAAGCAACAAAGGAAGAAAAGTGTATGGTTTTAGACTGGATTCTCAGTGAGAGAATTAGATCTTGTGCTGTGATATCAAATCACTTATGATCTCTTCTTTCTCGTGCGTGTGTTTGACTTTCTCTATAGCTGAAGAGAAGGCGCGAGAGGCCGAGAGTAAAGCTCGTGCCCTGGAGTTAAAGCTTGGTGACGATTTATCCAAAGAAGCCAGAGTAAGACCTCACAACCACCCCAACATACACACTTAAGACCCAGAATTAAATCTCAGTCAAAGATCGAGCATCTCAACTACTAACATTTCCTTATTCTTTATCAATTTATTTATTTAATGTCAGTTTAGAAGTGGTTGCTTGATGAAGGTTTCCTAATAAATGCGTTTTATTTCTGTCGCGGATTTTAGGCCGCGCTGAGAAAGGCACAAGACTCGGCTGTGGCGTTACGCGCAGAAGCTACTAGAAAACAAGCCATCCATGCATCCAAACAAAAGTAATGCACGCCTAAAACACAGCATACTATGGCCTCTTAAAGAGTGTCTGGAGATGTTTAAGCTTGTTTTTTTTTTCATTTCAGAGCTTTGAAAGAACCCAAGGAGCTGAACTTTATATTTGGTGTGAACATCGAGAGGCGAGACCAGGATGGGATGTTCGTCTATAACTGCAGTCGTCTAATTAAGATGTATGAGAAGACCGGACCACAGCTGGAGGGAGGAATGTGAGTGAAAAACAGCTGCATTTTGCAAGCTGATATGTAACAGTAGTATCAACAGTATGGATGACCGCTGTCTGTGTGTGCATCAGGGCCTGTGGGGGTGTTGTAGGAGTCGTGGATGTTCCCTATCTAGTGCTCGAACCAACACACAACAAGCAGGACTTTGCAGACGCTAAGGAATACAGACACTTACTGAGAGCTATGGGAGAATATCTCGCCCAGTACTGGAAGGACATCGGTATAGGTCAGTCTGTGTGGCTTCTTTCTGTTGTATATGAAGTATTCAATATTTTATTGATCAATAAATTTGTTAGTTGGAATAGTTTGATGGCTAAAAATAATTTTTGTAATAAACGTAACATGAGTGAAATGTTTCCCTCAACAGCTCAGAAGGGTATAGTGAAATTCTGGGATGAATTTGGTTATTTGTCGGCCAATTGGAACTCCGCTCCATCAAATGAGATTCGGTTTCGCAGACGGAGAGCCATGGAGATCCCAGTCACCATCCAGTGTGGTACGAACATAAACTTACAGTCAGCACCTCAAAAAGTTCCTTTAACATGCCGTATGTTTATATGTATGAATATGGCAAAACTTAATTTGGTCATACTCAAGATTACTCCAAAATCCGAAGCATTAAGCCTTTGTGCAACAGATATGAATAATGTTGCTTTAAACAGTGACACTTCTTAAGACCTGTTGTATTTATTTTTCTGCTAAAAAAAAACCCATAGCAACCATATAGCAACTCCCTGTTTAAAAAAAAAAAAAAAACAGAAGACCCTAGTGTCCACATAGAAATGCACTAAGAAGCAACCAGAACACCCTAGCAACCTCATGGCAACACCTTAAAAAACAAGTAGAGCATGCAATGCCCTAAGAAACTACTAGAACACCCTAGCAAGACCTTAGCAACCTCATAGTAACTCTCTAAAGAAAAACAAGAACACCCAACAATGTAAGAAACAACCAGAACACCCTAGAAACCTCATAGCAACACCCTAAGAAACTACTAGAACACCCAAGCAACACCTTAGCAACGTCATAATAACCTCCTAAAAAAACAAGAACACCCAACACTGTAAAAAACAACCAGAACACTTTCGAAACCTCATAGTAACACCCTAGGAAACAACTCGAACACCCAACATCTTAAGAAACAACCAGAACACCCTAGCAACCTCATGGCAACACCCTAAAAAACAAGTAGAACATGCAATGCCCTAAGAAACTACTAGAACACCCAAGCAACACCTTAGCAACGTCATAGTAACCTCCTAAAAAAACAAGAACACCCAACACTGTAAAAAACAACCAGAACACCCTAGCAACCACATAGCAACACCCTTAGAAACAACTAGAACACTTTCGAAACCTCATAGTAACACCCTAGGAAAGAACTTGAACACCCAACATCTTAAGAAACAACCAGAATACCCTAGCAACCTCATAGCAATGCCCCAAGAAACAACTAGAACACAGAACGCCATAAGAAACAACTACAACACCCTAGCAACCTCATAGCAACGGTCTAAGAAACAACTAGAACGTCCAACACCCTAAAAAAAAAAAAAAAAAAAAAAAAGAACACCTTAACAATCTCATAGCAATGCCCTAAGAATCAGCTAGAACACCTAACGCCCTAAAAAAAAACAGATCACCTTAGCAACCTCATAGCAACGCCCTAGGAAACAACTCGAATACCCAATACCCTAAAAGCAACCAGCACACCTTAGAAACTTCATAGCAACGCCCTAAGAAACAACTAGAATGCCCAACACCCTAAAAAAACCCAGATCACCTTAGCAACCTCATAGCAACGCCCTAGGAAGCAACTAGAACACCCAGCACCCTAAGAAACAACCAGAACACCTTGGAAACTTCATAGCAACGCACTAAGAAACAACTAGAATGCCCAACACCCTAAAAAAAAAAAAAAAAACAGAACACCTTAACAATGTCATTGCAACACCTTAAAAAACAACTAGAACACCCAAATCACTAAGAAACAACCAGAACATCGTAGCAACTTCATAGCAACACTCTAAGGAACAGCTATAACACCAAAATCACTAAAAAATAAAACAACCAGAACACCTTAGCAACTGCATGGCAGTACCCTGAGAACAGGCAACGCACTCTGTCATCGTGGCAGCAGGCAAACGCCACTCACATTTTCGCAGATGATGTAAAAATATATAATTTCTCAATGTCTTTAATCTTTTTCCTGTAGATAAGTGTTTAAAGTGGCGGACACTGCCATTTCAGATGGATGCTGTGGACAAACGGTACCCAGACAGTTGGGTGTGTCTCATGAACCCAGACGGAACCCAGGACAGGTTGGGAAATTAGATACCAGAAGCATTCTTACTGCCTGAGACTTCTTTTGGTTTCTGCCTCATTCTTCTGTTTGTTGTTGTTCTGTTCTGTTAGGTGTGATGCATCTGAGCAGAAACAGAATTTGCCCATTGGTGTTTTGAAAAAGGACATCAAGTCATCAGAGGACAAACAGAAAGATCTAACAGAGAAAATCCGTCAGCAGCAAGAAAAGCTGGAGGCCATGCAGGTCTGTCCATCTTCTCAGCTCTCTTCTGAGCCTTTCTGTGCCGTATGGTGTAAATTAATGTTTTGTTTCTCCTCATTCAGAAAACCACAACAGTAAAATCAGCAGCAGATATAAAACGGCTTCCTCTAGATGTCAGTACAAAACCTGCAGAAGAGCGCACACCTCAGGTACAGTATCTGTGTTCAGACGTATGTGAATAAATCTCACAAAAATTTGTCTAGGTTATATTTTACCACACAATCAAGAAAGAATTTAAAAAAAACTACTTTACTAACCTATATGTCATTCAATACTTTTAAGACTCTTTAAAATTATCTCTATACGCACATTTTCTGGGCAAATTCTCAATACCATAATGCATCTTTAAATTCTTCATAATACTATTGTTTTTTTCCAAACTACTTAATTTACCTAATTTATGTAATATATCTTTTGTTCACATTACAGTATGATAACTAGAGGGGAAAATATACTTAACATTAATAAAAAATAATAGTTCTAAAAAAAGGGTTAATTTTCATAATGCTAAATATATTTTCTCTGTTTTGGTTATTATTATTTTCTATTTCTGTTTTTTTAAGAAGGTACACTGCCCTCCAAAAGTTTGGAAACACCCTAGGAAAGTGGGGTTTTGGACAATATTGACATGAATCCTTTTTAATTTGTGATAATTTTGCACTGATAAGGGACAACACAAACTACGAAAACACATTTTATTACATAAACAGTTTATACATAGAAAAAACTTACATTTTCAATTCATCGAAATATCCAGCATTAGCAGCTATTACAGCTCTGCATAATCTGGGCCTGAATTTGTTGTGTTCTAAACTTAATTGTCAATCATTTATTGAAGCTATTAAGGTGTGCTGACCCAAAAATCTTTTAAAAACCTGGGCCAAGTTTAAAACAGTAACCAGGTATCACAGCTGCTGAAGAGGCATGTCTGACTTTGACATGTATGTATTGCCATTATTATGTAATTAAAATGAAAATTATTATTGCTGGTCTTCAACAATACTGTCAACTTACTTTAATGTATTTGCACCAAAAAATGATAAGGATTTATGCTGATATCATCCAAAACCACACTTTGCCAGGGGTGTTTTTAAACTTTTGGAGGGCAGTGTAAATGTAATCTAGACAAGTTTTTGACTGGTTTCATGCTATGTGTTGTTTTATTTTATTATAATAAATAAACATATTTTATTCTCCTATTAGCCGACCCGCTCATCTCAGCGAGCAGCGCCCCGCCCACGGTCTCCACCTCTCCCAGCAGTGGTCAGAAAAGCTGTCAGTCAGCCACAGATAGCCAAAACCCCTCCCCCTAAAGCAACGCCTCCTTCAAGACCTACCCGGACACCACCAGCTCCTGCCCCTCTGTCCAAAGCAAAATCGTCACCGGCTCCTGCAACGAAGGCGACAAAATCTGCTGCCAAACCTGTAGCCCCGCCCCCACCGCCGCCCGCAAAGACGCCGACTCGCAGAAGCGCCACGCAGAGCCGTGCCACTACAGTAAGTAGTCCTGTATACTCAAACTTATTGTATATATTGTGCTTTCAAGTTAATCATGTTTCAGTGCACTAAAGATGATACAACAAACTGATACGTGTTTTTCTGTTAGCCATCGTCCGCCAAGACAGGCAAACAAACTCCAAACAACAAGAAAGGAAATATAAAGAAGGGTAGAGTCCAGGAAGAGGATGAGGAGGAGGAAGAAGAAAGTGAAGAAGAGGAAGAGGAGGAAGAAGAAGAGGAGGAGGATGAAGAAGACAGTGCATCAGAAGAGGATGAACCTCAACCCAAAAAATCAAAGATGGCAGCACCTGTACAGGCTCGAGGGAAAGCTGTCATGGAAAAAAAAACACCAACACCAGCAGCAGCACCACCAGCAGCAGTCAAACAGACCAATGCTGAGGTAACTTTCATACTGTGTTAATAAAAAAACTGCGATGTATTCAAACCATTTGGAGAAATGTAGCAATACATGACTTGCTCACCAATGGATGTGCAAGTGAATGGGTGCCGTCAGAAAACCCCCGGAAAACCCTAGAAAATCACAATATTCCTGAAGAGGTACTTGAAAAGTGCTTGAATTATTGAAAGACAATATATCTATGAAATAAGTGTTTAATTTTGTGAATAAGCACATTTAAAAAACATCATACCCTTTTTGCTTAATTCAGTCAGTGTCAGAAAACAATTGGACTGAGTAAGAAGTGGTACTGACAGTGTCATGTAAACATGGCTGAAGATGCAAAAAATCATGAACCAAATAAATTGAGCCATTTACGCTGGAACCGCTCTGATTGATTCAAACTCTTGACTTTGATCATTAATTTCAAGCGATTCACTACCAAACACCAGATCAAATTAAAAGAGCCATTCATTTTTTAATTTCAGCATCGCTAGTAACGATTTTTAAAAAGCATGTAGTGATGAAACGGAGCTTTGCGAAACTCAGAATCAGTTAAACCATTGCGTCACAAAATGATTCACTGTTTGAAGCGCTCCAATTAGATCACATATCGTAAATCATTTGTTTCAGATCGGGACTTCAAATTGTGTATCACGAATCATTTGATTTAGATGGGAGGTGGTTCGTGAAGCATTTTGCGAATTGAATGATTCAGATATAATGATTCGCAATATGCAATTTGAAGTACCGAACTAAATCAAATGATTCGTGATACACTAAGTTCCAAATCAAATGATTTGCTATTCATGCTCCAAATCCTGGTCTGAAATGGAACTTCGGAGTAGGTTTGTGAATCATTTGATTTAGATTGGAACTTTGTGCGGGTTTGCGAATCATTTGTTTCTTATCAGGATTTCGGAGCGATTTTCTTTATTCTGGTTTTTTTTTCTTAAACCGTAGAAAACATCAAACCAGTACAGTTATAAAAACAAAACTAAGAACAAAGGAGGAAAGTATACACAAATACAAACCCTTGAGAAAATTAATCATGGTTTTACTAGAGTAAAAGTGATACTTTGTAATACTTTAGTAGTAATACTAGTAATTTTATTTATTTTCCTTTTTTTTATTTTTTTTATTTATTTTTTTTTTTAGAATTTGAAATAGAAGACATAAGTGAGATCTCCGATTGAAGTCCTTGAAAATCAAAAAAGTAGTGCTTAAAGTTCTTGAAAGTCTTGGAATTTTATTTTACAGTATCTGTTTTTTCACTGAAGTAAACATTATCATGGGCTCATATTTTGACAAAAAGCAACAGTTTGAAGTTAAAACACCCTAATGATGGATTTGTTTCTTAGAAACTTTTTACTTTTTACTTTACAAGATGTTAATTGAAGGACTGGAGTGGTGTGGATTACTTGTGGATTATTGTTTTTATCAGCTGTTTGGATTCTCACTCTGACGGCACCCATTCACAACCATTGGTGAGCAAGTCATTTAATGCTACATTTCTCCATATCTGTTCTGATGAAAAACGTCATCTTGAATGGCCAAGTACCTTTTCAACAAATGTTAATTTTTGTGGAACCATTGCTTTAGTGCCATTTTAATTTATTTTAATTACTCAGGTTATCACAAATAGCACTAATGAAGATCTGAAGAAAGATGCAACAAAAAATGCACAGAAAGGTAAAATATGTAATTTGGTTTTGCATTATAAAAGGATGCATCTAATTGTGCCGTATGATTCGTTGATCTGATAAACTGCATGTTGTAGATAAAGGAATTCAGGTAGAGGCGAAGGTGAATGGCGAGTGGTTCACGGGTCGTGTAACCGCAGTAGAGACGGGAAAGGAGAGCGTACGCTGGAAGGTCAAGTTCGACTATGTTCCCATGAACACTCCAAGAGACCGCTGGTACATGCACAAACACACACAAATAAACAGATCTGTCAGCATTTCTGTTTTATTATGGCTTCAAAATGTTTTGCACAGCAAATGTTTAATCTGTGTGTGTGTTTTCAGGGTGTTTAAGGGCAGCGATGATGTCCGTCTTATGCGTCCCGCCTCTCCAGAGTCCCGAAGTCCAGACACCAATCAGGGCCCAGCGCGTTCTGTAACTCCGCCCACCGCTGCTGAACCTGACACGACTCAGAGCGGGCCGAGCAGAGAGACCACAGAAGGCCTTGTGACCATGATGAGGTTTGTGTTTTGTTCTGTTAATAATATGTGCATTTTGTCTATTTTAACCCCCCATTCATGGTTTGTTTGGCGCAGGACGTTGCTACGGTATTTTTTCCCTCCGGATTTCCGAATCCCTAAAGAATCTGTGAACACTATGAGTGCTGAGGACCTTGTGGCCTTTCCCATCGTGAGTACAGACCATCCTCACAGCTACACAGAAGCCTTCAGATTTTCTAAATTGTTCGAGTGCTTACGTACTCTTGTGAATTGCAGAAAGAGTATTTCCAGCAGTATGAGGCCGGACTACAGAGTCTGTGTAATTCTTACCAAACACGGGCAGAGTCGCGGGCACGAGCCGTGGAGGAGAAGAGCAGCGGGGCGGAAGCCAAACTCCGGGAATCTGAGGAGAAACTCCGCAAACTCAGAACTAACATCGTAGCTCTTCTGCAGAAAGTCCAGGAGGTCTGAAACACACAGACACACACACTCATTTTGTTATAAATCAGTTTTGCTGTTTGTTTTGATTTTGTAGGCTGTTGTCAAGAAGAATTAATGAGTTTCAGTTACCGTTTAGAGTTGTCAACAGAAAATTGAAACTGAATTTTCGCATTGGATTCCTTTGTTCATGTTTATTTTGTTTTACAGGACATTGAGATCAGCAGTGACGATGAGCTGGACGCCTACATTGAAGATTTGGTCACAAAGGGAGAGTGAAACCCTGCATTTCCTCTGTTTTACCTTAATTTTCACTCTCTGCGTGTTTCATGCGTTCTGACGGCAGACTGGAGGCGATTGCTGGTCGGCCGCATCTTTATCCCTGTACTGTAACAATGCAGCAAGAGCTTCGTTGCCAACTTCAACGCATTTTTTCGGTTTAAAACGCCACTCCGGCCATCAACTCAGCCTTGGAGCAGATTGAACTTGTGGGATGGGTTTTGGTTTCATAGAACCTGCAGTTTGAAAACTATGTTTGGTTTTACTCTACAATGAGGTTTTGAGTTCATGTTGGCTGTTTTTTAGAATCTCAGTGTTGTAAAGCTTCATTCTCAACCCGATTTTGCGGAAGAGTCTGCAGCTGTTCTCACAGCTCGCTTTGATTTCTTGCAAATCAGTTTGACATTCTGAGTTTGAAAATGGGCTTTAACTTGCTGCTATGTTATCCGAATTGTCTCAAGTTTGAGTTACTTCCCGTTTCATTTTCCATGTACTTGGATGTGATATTCCGTTTGTGTTGTTTTGTTTTTAATCCTCCAGTTTCCGTTCTTTTTTTTTTGTTGTTTATTTGTTTGTTTTGTTTTGTTTTGTTTTTGTTTTTTTTTTGAATAAACACTGATCTGATGCTGTTAACCTTCAGTTACAGTATTTAGTCTTCATCTTTATATCTGAGAATATTTTTTAAAAAGTTTTATTAAAACAGTCCAATAAAGTTTAGGATGTACATGTGGTCTTACGATTCTGTTTGTTTAAAAAAAAAAAAACATGTTCAGTTTGTGGTCTTGACTTGTAACCTTAATTTTTATTAATTTGATGAATGCACTGATCTGAAAAAATAGCCTATAATAAATATACAAACTTTAAATTGTAAATGTTTTGCATGGCTGCTAGTATAGTGTAAATATATTACATTGGAATTAATTGAAATTGAATGTTATGACATCTATTTGATATAGCATATCTTGATAAAGGTGTGGAGGAAAGATGTCCTTAAATTTGTTAACTTTCACAGAGGTCAGTTATTTACCTAATTTCGTTGTTCTGAATTAAAAAAAAAAAAAAAAATTATAAATGACACATCCCAAGTGTTTTCAGAAAATTTAATTCAATGAAATATGTATCATGCCTTATAAGAAATTCCTATCAATATATATTTTCAGATATTCAAAACCGCGGGCTTGACTAGAGCAACGTGCACAGGGACATTTGACAGGAATGGCGCCAATTTATGAAATAACAGTTTTCTTGCACGAAATAACCTTTTTTAAAATATTCAAAACCACGGGCTTTAAATGTTTGAACGTTGACAGGAATGTGGCCAATCTGTTAAGTAACAGAGATTTTGTTTATGAAATAACCCTTTTTTTCAAATATTCAAAACCGCGGGCTTTGAATATTTGAACGTACAAAGGGACAGTTGACAGGAATGGTGCCAATTTATTAAGTAACTGGCAGATTTCGTTCACGAAATAACATTTTTTCCCAAATATTTAAAACCGCGGGCTTGGAATATTTGAACATGCACAGTGACAGTTGACAGGAAGGGCGCCAATTTATTCAGTAACGGACAGATTTCGTTCACGAAATGATCTATACGTTTTAAAACAATACAAGTAACAATAAAACATTGCAAAAGAGGCTACCCACAGCTTAATTAAAAAAGGAAAAACATTAGGAAGGATGCTTGTGACATTTTGGGCGAATTAGAATGTTAAATTCATTGTTTTTCTTTAATATCCCCTTCATATGTGAAGCTGCCCTTTGTTTTGTAGTTAACTTGCTAGCGTGTTGGGATTGGAGAAAAACCAACCGAAATTTAATGTATTATTTAACAAAAAATACTGACCGTGAACGTTGGCTTCTGTGCACAGCTGGGCGTTCATGAACAGCTGTTGTGTTCGTGGTAACAAGAATGTTTTGTTACTATATTCTCAGTGAAGAAAGTACACGCATACTTTCCAAGGCGTTGTTTTTACATTTCATGTTGTTTTTTATTAATCTTGATTTCTTGCAACGTGTGCTGCCTCTTGGGTGAGTCCCAAGTGAACTGCTGAACTAAAAGGCCAGACTCTCGTGAACGCGCAGCTATGCAGAAACAAGGATTTTCGTTAAATAATACATTCAATTTCGGGTTGTTTTTCACCCAACCCTATAGTATACACCCCCCTATATGACACGTGTTGCATGAGACCATTCTGTGATGTTTTTTTAAAGCTTAATGGTGGTCGCTATTCGCTACTATATGGACAAGCGCAAGAGGGACTTTTATTATTAAGAAAAAATGACATAGGGCATTGGAACGACACAAGGAGGAGTAAATGATAAATTCATTTTCATTGTTTGGTGAGTGCGGCGGTGAAAAATGTTTTATAAAGATTGTGTTTATGAACAAGGTCATGATCAACCGTATAAAATAAGTTGCTTCTTAAAAATTAAACCTGTAGGCTTGATTCAGACATTCTTCAAAGATCCTGATAAGAATCTTGACATAAAACTTAAGAGAACATATTGTGAAAAGACGTGCAATTTGGCATTTTATCAACAAGCCTTTCAGAGTCAAACCTATTTTATATGTTAGCTGCTCTGTGGTGATGGCTCGGATCATTTAAGCAGATAGTTGAAGAGTCCTCGGTGTTCGTGTTTCTCTGATGCTATGTGATGCTGAGGATTCTCTCTCCTCCCTTCGCGGATTTCACATGACCAGAGGCAACCCTGTTTTAAAAGACAGACACAAATGTATTGTGAGGTAAGATATACAAAACTTAAATAATTAATAACAAAAGAAATGTTTAACAGACTGGTTAATGTGCCTTAAAATGTGTCGTGTTAGGGGTGTTTCATACAGTGGAGTTATAAAGTCTAAAAATACACAGAAAAAAATAATCCTCAACAGAGAACACAAAGATTCAGAATTAAAGGTATTAGAATATTATTAACAGGTGTCTGTATGGATCTGAACATTTTATATTCAATAACACAATTATACAGAACACGTAAAGGGACGGGGTGAGAGTAAAAAAAAATGAGATTGGAGGAAAACCAGTCATAGAGGGTATTGAGGGGATAAAGCTAAATAAATAAGCTTTCCATTGATATATGGTTTCTTATGATAGGACGATATTTGGCCGAAATGCAACAATTAGAAAATCTGGAATCTAAGGGTGCAAAAAAAAAAAAAAAAAAAAAAAAAAATGAAAATTGAAAATTGCCTTTAAAGTTGTCCAAATGAAGTTCTTAGAAATGCATATTACTAATAAAAAATTAAATTGTACAAAATATCTTCATGGAGCATAATCTTTACTTAATATCTTGATATTTGGCATAAAAGAAAAATCGATGACATTTTGGCTATTGCTACAAACATACCCGTGCCACTTGTGACAGGTTTTGTGGTCCAGGGTCACATATTTCATTGCTTTTATGTTCCCCCGAGGAAATAAAAAATCTAAAATTAAGTGCTTCTAAGGGCGAACGCAACGTTACTTAGAGAAATACAATATTTTTCTCCATCCCGTCTCATATTTTTCCCATCACCATGTCCCCTGCGTACAATAAGACCAGAAGATAAACCTTGTCTTTCTTCTCTTGAATATTTTACCCCACACGGAGTTCCAGACCGCCGCGCGTAACGCTGGACTGCCCCAGATGTATAGTGCAGGTGTGCTGAGCGCGTTAAATCGCGCCATGATCGCAAAAAGATTCGTGGCTTCATTTTTGAACCTCAGCCCGTTTTTAGTCACATATTTTACAGAGATGTTCACAAAAGACGGAGCCCACAAAATGAGAAAACAAATGACCACAAAAACGATAATGCGCAGCGATTCTTTCTTGCTCTCCTTGTCGGTGCCGGGCGCTTCTCGGCTGAGCTGATACCTCGTGATCATGTACAATTTAATGGTCATCAAAACTTTGACGGCCACGATCACCTGCAGGACTATGACCCCAAAAGCGTTCATTTGAGCGGCGAATGCAACTGGCACGACGCTTTGAACAGTTAGGATTGAATATGTGTAAATCCAACAGAGCGCGCAGACGCCAATCACAACCCCACGCGAGATGTACCGCTTGTAGAAGAAAGGGTGACAAACAGCCAAGTATCTATCAAACTGTGCAAATACAAACGTCAACACGTTCACTCCTAGAAATGATGGTAGAATGTAATATGTGCCGTTCCGAGACGGATAGCCCTCCTGGACGTCAAACAGGCCGAGGTAGAAGACAGAGCAGCCGGTTAAAGTGTCACTGATGCTGGTGTTTAACATGAAGATGAAGCGGTTTTGGGAGCGCAGGGCTCTGGTGCTCATGATGCCGATGACCACTGACCCTGCTAGCAGAACCGAACCTGTAGCAAACAGAATGTGAAAAATAAATATCAAATAATCTTCAGGACGCGAAAAGTCAACAGAGAGTGGAACGGTTAGGTTAAAGGTGACCATTGTAATGCGCCTTTAGTAGACAGAGGACACTGGTGCTGGTTAAAGGGTGTTTAAGTAGCTGGGACTTCAGTCCCATAAGACTGAAATTCGACATTGACGAATTGTTCAGATAATGTCAAATGGGAATAGTCTGCTCTAGAGATTTATAATTGCTTGCTGTCAGAGACTCTTGTGCTGTTTTTGACGCGAGAGCTTTTGGGCCTACACTGTACATATATATTTCTGTGCTGGGCAACGATTAATCGTGATTAGTCGCATCCAAAATACACGTTTTTGCGTACATACTGTAATATATGTGTGTGTACCCAGCAGGCACAGGACGTCAATATAACGTCAGATTGAGGTTGGACCCCAACGTTGGACAGACGCTGCATTTTGGTTGAAAATGAAAATCGGGCTGACGTCAGAACCTAACGTCGGATTGACGTCAATCTCCAACGTTGGACAGACGTTGCATTTTGGTTGAAAAAAAAATGAAAATCGGTTTGACGTCAGAACCCAACGTTAGATTGAAGTCAGAACCCAATGTCAAATTGACGTCAGTCTCCAGCATTGGACAGATGTTGCATTTTGGTTGAAAATGAAAAATGCAACGTCTGTCCAACGTTAGAGGTTGACGTTAAATTCAACCCGACATTCGTCATCCTCCAACGGTGGACAAGCATTGCATTTTGGTTGAAAATAAAAAAATCAGGTTGACTTCAGAACCCAACATTAAATTTATTTCAACCTCCAACATTGGTCAGACGTTGCATTACATTCCTATTGAAACTGGCCATTACCACATTTGTCATCAACCTATGAATACAAAAAGAAAAGGAGTTAAATGTCCAAATTATTTATAGATAACACATTATGAACCACTGTGTATATTTTCAAAATATATACTGTGTATGTGTCTTTGTATATACATAATAAATATACACAGTACATTCACATATATTATATAAACAAAAACGTATTTTAGATGAGATTAATCGTGATTAATCGTTGTCTAGCACTAATGTTTTGTAACGTGAAAAACACTGTAAATAATAAGACTATTTGCACTACAAACCATTGTGTTACAGCAAAACATTAAAATAATGCAGAAAAAATGCCATTGCGCAGCATAACTAGCTATTTTTTACAGTTAAATATAACTGGAAGCGGATTACACCGGAAGTCTTGCACATTCAAGTTACAAATGGCCGCCACTCTTACCTTAAAAATAGCGGATAAGACATCTGTGGATTATGCGTGATATTTTGAGTCATTATAACCTAAATATCCTCATGAGCCTTTTAAACTGTTTTTTATTTTTTTAAACGAAATAACTTAGCACCTTGACAGTTTAGGGCCATAAAATGGCTAACATTTTAATAATGACAGATAAAAAGTGATTAAGTCAATTTGTTTTGTTTGAATTGTATTTTAAATGCATTGCATTAGTTGCATTGCACTGCATTTTCTCTTGGGTATGATTATGCGGTCATTTTAATATTCAAAAGCAGACGTTAAAACGGCTTCCAGAAACCTGGTACTTCTAAGACAGTCCTCCTCTTCGTTTTTGCTTTCACTCGCGCTCTCATCACCGTCAGCAGCTGAGCTCCATTACACCTGCGTTTATTGATACTCTCACTACTCATGAATATTTCTCAGAGTAGGGGTCTCGGCACCGTGCTGCCTCTTACTAGTTTCGAGAACGTATTTTTGTTTCTCTTGAATATAATTCTTGCCACCGCCATCGTTTTTTTCAACGCGTCTGCCTTTCTCTCCATCGTGATGAACAGATCCCTGCGCAACGAGAATCGCTTCATGTACATGCTCAGCACGTGTCTCAGTGACATCTGCACGGGCGTCTCGTATTATTATGTTGGAGTTATGGATGTACGAGATTATTATGATTCCCCGAATCGCACTTTCCATATTGTTCCCACTTTTCTGGGTCTGTCCTATATGGCGATTCTGGCCGCACAGGCGGACCGGTACCACGCGGTCTCCGCGCCTTTCAAATACTCGCAGCGCATGACGCGAAACAGAACCCTGCTGGTGATTCTGGCCTACTGGGTTTATGCCTTTTTAATAGTGGCTGTTAATAATTTGGTGCCTATGGGGGTTGCTAAAACAGTGACAAGCTTTGGTACTTTTGTGGCGAACATTTTCACCGTCATTATTATGATTGGCTTGAACGTCAGGCTGTTCTTCATCGCTAAATTTCAGCTAGAACGCGAACCCCCGAGCGCGGAGCGGGACAACAAACGCGCGTCCGTTTACCTCATCGTAATAGTGGCTGTGTGTTTTCTGATCACTTGGTTACCAATTTTTATTCATGTTATTGTGTGTAATTTTGCGGGGTCTTCATGCTATACGTTTAAAAACGAGGGCACAGACCCTCTGCGCATTCTCCCACGGGTGAATGCTGTTCTGACCCCTTTATTGTATATCAGGGGCTGTTCAGCACTAAGGAGCACACTACTAAGTAAAGTCTGGAAAACCGAATGCTGCAGGAGGAAAGGGTAAATCTACCACACACTCACACATGCCCTTTCTAACTCTGAAAATAAAATAAAAAAATAATCTTTGTCTTTCTACAGTAAACAGCTATATCTGCAAACTCTATTCAATGTGCCAACCTCTTTTTTTACTGACTTACCTGGCTAATCTCACTCATAGGCATATTTCCTAATTTAACCTTTTATATTTCCTTTGTTGCACTCCTATGTTTGACATATTATGGCAAAAGTTGTTTCATCTTTTCTTAGAGTGAACCCACAAAATATGGAGAAGACTGTAAACAGGATGTAGCAGGGATCTTTAGGATGTGACAAACTTCAAGTGACAGGACTTTAAAAATACCCTGCCTGGCCGAAAGAAAAAAAAGAGTCATTTGGATAAAAAAAAAGGTTATGACTAGATCATTATTGCAGTGATTATTATGTTTCTAGCATGTTATATGGTTGACAGCAATTCTTTTAGCATGCAGTAACTTTTTTTTTGGCCAGGTAGTGTATATTCAGCAAACATCTGTGAATTTAAAACGCTCAATTTAAAGCTAACTCTATGAGCAGTTTCATGTCTCTGTCCCTTTTTCCACCTGACATGTCTGTTTTTATTTTGAAATAGCATTTAATAGAGCAAATGTATTATTGCTTACGCATCTTAATTTACCTTCTTAGGAACGAACTGAAAGCAAGTGCCAAGATGATATTGTGTATGTGACAAATGATGAATTATTTTTTCTGTGAATCTATACATGTGTACAAAAGCAGCTTCCTTTTTTATCCACTGTTATTTTTATTGGCTTGCGTAAAATAAATTAAAATGATAATTGTTTGAAATTTAATTTTTAATTGATCACGTTTTTTATTTATCATGCAAAAATGCTTAATATTTAGTATCACACCTTTCCCAATTTCCAGAATGTTCCTGTTGACCACCTCCCTGCATTTGACTCAGATTATAAACTGCTTTCTGAAATCATAAATAAAAAATAAATATGTATATGCATATAAAAACGTAGTGCAATGTTTAAGTTGCACTTTTTATTCACTGTATGTCATGAAAACACAAATACTTTCCTTGAACCTTAAATACACCTGAGTGTACACAAGTTTATTTAAAAAAAAAATACTTCTAGTTATTATTTTATTCCCTACAAAATATAAAAATATGTCACCTATACAGTTGTGCCCCCACAGAAAAGGATTTAATTTTACCTTTTTGCGTAATTTATATATTTTAGAATATATTAAACAGCCTTTTATATGTTGTCAACTCATTACACCATTTACCTCTATAATGTTTGAGAAACTCTTGGTTATTCATGATATGCAAACATTTAGTCAGGGGGAGAAAAAAAGGCCTGAAAACAGTTTACAAGAACCTGCCACGTGAATCTCAGACAGTCCTCCTCCTTTTAAAAACGCCCCGCACGCGTGTCTCAGTTCACTCCCGCGCTCTCATCATCAGCTTTCATTCATACAGTATTACCATCAATGGTTGTGCTCCTTTACGAGTGCATTTACTGATATTCTCGCCACTCATGAATATTTCTGAGAGTAGTGCGGATCTCGGCACAGTGCTGCCTCTTACTAGTTTCGAGAACGTGCTTTTGTTTCTCTTTAATATTATTCTCGCCACCACCATCATTTTTATTAACGTGTCCGTGTTTGTCTCCATCGTGACGAACAGATCCCTGCGCAACGAGAATCGCTTCATGTACATGCTCAGCACGTGTCTCAGTGACATCTGCACGGGTGTCTCGTATTATTATGTTGGAGTTATGGATGTACGAGATTATTATGATTCCCCGACTCGCACTTACTACATTGCTCTTACTTTTCTGGGTCTGTCCTATATGGCGATTCTGGCCGCGCAGTCGGACCGCTACCACGCGGTCTCAGCGCCTTTGAAATACTCGCAGCGCATGACGCGAAACAGAACCCTGCTGGTGATTCTGATCTACTGGGCTCATGGTTTTCTAATAGTGGCTGTTAACAATTTGGTGCCTATGGGGGTTGCTAAAAGAGTGACGTTCTTTGCAGCTTTTGTGGGGAACATTTTCACTGTTGGTATTATGATTGGCTTGAACGTCAGGCTGTTCTGCATCGCCAAATTTCAGCTAGAACGCGAACCCCCGAGTGAAGAACGCGACAATAAACGCGCATCTATTTATCTCATCGTAATAGTGGCCGTGTGTTTTCTAATCGCGTGGTTGCCCCTTTTTCTTCATGTTATTGTGTGTAACTTCACGGGTTCTTCATGCTATACGTTCAAAAATGAGGGCACAGACCCTCTGCGCATTTTGGCGCGTCTCAATGGAGTCATCACACCATTGCTGTACATCAGAGGCTGTACTCCACTCAGGAGCACCTTAATGATGAAAGTCTGGAGAATACCATGCTACAAGAGTAAAGGGTAAATCTATCACACATTCACACATTCACACATTCTGAAAATGTTTGTCAAGTCTTTCTAGAGTAAACAGCTATATTTGTACATACTAATACATGAAATCCTTATCCAGTAGTGATGAATGACTGGAAAAGTCATTACGATTTCCAGGGTCAAATGATGTGGTGCTGGTCTGCAGATTGAAATCTCTTTTGTTAGTCAGTGAAGTCCAGACCTACCAACGTGAGACATACAGCAGGCCTTTGTTGGTTTTGCTCAGTAAAGTCCTCTTCTTTTTTCCATTCATCCATCCATTTTTCAACCCGCTTTATCCTCTGAAGGTTCATGGAGGGCTGTAGTCTGTCCCAGTATCTCGGGCCACACGGGGTACACCCTGAACAGATCACACACAGACACACACACACAAATTGAGTCCAATTCACATATGCTACATGTCTTTGAATTGCAAATTCTAGACAGAAAGGCCTCTTGCTGTGAGGCAACAGTGCTACTCACTCTGCCACTCGCTTTTTCCCGATTTTTCTGACTAATCTCACTTATAGATATATTTCTTTCTGTAGTTCTTTTCTTTCTGATTTACCGTTTTATATTTTCTCTATTGCACTCATACAGTATGTTTGAGATATTATGGAAAAAAAGTTATTTAATCTTTTCTCAGAGTGAAGCCACAGAATATGGAGAAGACTATTTAAAGGATGTAGCAGGGATCTTCAGGATGTGACAAACTTCATGTGACAGGACTTTAAAAATACACTGTCTGGGCAAAAGAAAAAAAAATCATAATTTGGATTTAAATAAGTAAATGCTTAAGATTTTATGATTGGATCATTATTGCAGTGATTTGTGTGTTTCTGGCATGTTATATAGTTGACAACAATACTGATCTAATGTCTATAGCTTTTTAATTCTTGAAACAACCATGTTGGAAGACTTATCTCATGGTCATATTTCAGAATGATGATGGCAGGATTCAATGGGCTCAGACTGTAAATGAATGGTTTTGGGAACAAGTGTTTTTTTACAGAGTGGTTTGTCTCTCCCATTGTCAATACAAGATTTTGGCCAAAAATGAATGCATCTCCTGATGGAAATAATGCTGTAATGTTGCATAAGGTTGTTAAAACAATGGCACATCATTGCTTCAAAGCTAAATGATCTAAAACAAATTATTAGAATGTGCAACAACTTTTTTTTTTTTTTGGCCAGGTAGTGTATATTTAAATATTCAGTGTATATTTAAATATTCACAATTTAAAGCTAACTCTGTGAGCAGTTTCATGTCTCTGTTCTTTTTTTCCACTTAACATGTTTGTTTGTATCTTGAAATATCATTTAATAGGGCAAATATATTATTGCTTATGCATCTTAATTTGACCTACTTAAGAAGTAGCTTGTTGAAAGAAGATGACTTGAAGTGCCAAAATGATATTGTGTATGCCACATCTCTACACTCTAAAAAATGCTGGGTTAAAAACAACCCAATTTGGGTTATTTTGGCAACCCAGCGCTGGGTAAAAAAGGGACGAACCCAACGCTGGGTTGTTTTGACCCAGCAAGTTGGGTTGGATTATTGACCCAGCATGCTGGGTTGCTTTTTTTATGGTTTAAAATTACTACACTGCTAGGCTAAAATGAACCCAAAATTGAGCTAGGCATTAAATCTACAAATCTTGATCATTATAAAGTCACTTTAACACACACAGAATGACTATCAAAAGATAAATGTTTATTAAAAACTACAACAAGAGAAAACATTCAAAAGTAACATGCATGTGAAAAGAAATGCAGAAAAAGTGGCATTAGCAGGTACTGAGTTTATAAATGAAGCACTGAATATCTGCTGACTATTTTGTCTGGTAAATTTTGTATTTTGTATAAAACTACTGTACAAAAACACTACTTTACAATAATTGTACAATTAGTTAATAGTTTCTTTTTTTTTTTTTTTTTTTTAAAACACAAACTAAAAATAAAACCACAACATTAACACTGACATTATAACATTTAACACAAGCAAATGTGTGAAGTATTGTGAGCATGTGTATGAATGAATGTGAACTCCATTTCTACTGAACAACACAGAACAAGCATTTGACATTTTGTTTTTACAGACTATACACTTACGGCTTGTTTCATAGTCCATGATCACATACAGAAAATGCATCACTGCCAATTTTCATTATCTCTTTAAGATAACTGATGTGGTCATGAAGTCCCATCAGCTCAGCAAAGGCGTGCAACATCTTTGACATTATCCGGGGTGGCCTCCTCCTTTAAAACCACTGTTGCATCAGTTTGGGGGAAAGATCATTTCTCCTCTTTGTCCAGCATTCATCCCAGTCACCACTTGCTCTTCATCAGTGGCCTAAAAGAGAAAAACATTTAAAAAAGAAAACATTTAGTTCAAATGTAACCATTTTCAAACAGAGGTGCATCCAATTCTGTAAGGATGGGTAACTATACTGTTTTATAATTTCAACCATATTGTGTGGTTGTTTATTGTCTTTGTCTACCACAGTGCTTTAGAATACTACAGTAGCAGACAACGGTAACATTTATTTTCTAAAACATAATTCCCATCAATCTTAAAAGAATGAAGCTCTCTTATGTCTCTGCCCTTTTAACCTCTACATAATTTTTTTTACCCTTAGTCAAACAAAACAAAAAAAAAAATGACCTTTACTTGCCTTAAACCACCTTTCCCTTTCTTATGAACGAGCTGAAAATATCACCTCCTCACATAAGCAGGATTCTGTGTCATTAACTCCAAAGTTGGTTTAGGTTCTGCAATTAAAAACACAGACATCAGTGGTTTAATTAAAATGTCATCATACGGTTCAAAATGTGAAGCAAACAAACAGGAGACAACAGAAACATGTATTTTCTACAAATAACCTGCATCAATCTCAAAAGAATTAAGTGCTCACCTATGTCTCTGGCTTTCTACATGATGTCTCTGGCTCACCTACATAAAATGTTTTTTGTTCTTAGACAAAAAAAAAAAAAAAAAAAAAAAAACTGATAACATGACATTATGACCTTTACTTGCCTTAAACCGCCTTTCCCTCTCTTATGAAGAAGCTGGGAAGATCACCTCCTCACACAAGTAGGATTCTGTGTCATTAACTCCAAAGTTGGTTTGAGTTCTGCAATGAAAAACACGGACACCAATGGTTTAAATAAAATGTGAACAAGTCATCATATGGTTCAAAATGTGAAGCAAACAGGCAGAAGACAACAGAAACATGTATTTTCAAAAATAACTCACATCAATCCTGAGAATGAAGCTTTCCTATGTCTTCGGCTTTCAACATCTACAAAAAGTAAACATTCTTTTACTACTAGTCAAAAAAAAAATATATAATATGTAATTATAACATTATGACCTTTACTTGCCTTATACCGTCTTTCCGTCTCTTCTGAAGAAGCTGAGGAGATCGCCTCCTCCCACACGCGGCCTTCTGTGCCGTTAACTCCAGAGCTGGTTTGAGTTCTGCAATGAAAAATATGCACATCATTTATT
>NC_066893.1:25649837-25779837 GCF_022985175.1 Labeo rohita
ATGTGCGACAAAGTTAGGACACCCTATGAGTCAATTGCTTGTAGATCCACTTTTAGCAGCAATAACTTGAAGCATTCATTTTCTGTGTGACTTTATCAGTCTCTCACATCGTTCTGGAGGAATTTGGACCACTCTTCTTTTCAACGTTTATTGATGTTTGTGGGCATTTGAGTCAGGATGAGCTCTGGACTAGGACTGGGCTGTTGCAACACCTTGATTCTTTTCTTTTCAGTCATTCTGTTGTAGATTTGCTGGTGTGCTTGGGATCATTGTCCTGTTACGTGACCCAATTATGGTCCAACTTTAGATGCCCAGGTCCTGTGACTACAAAACAACCCCAAAATGATCAGCCCTCCTCCAGCATGCTTGTCTTTTGGTATGAGGTGTTTGTGTTGATATGCTCTTTAGGTTTTCACCAAACTTGGCGCTGTGCATTATGGCCAAAAATCTCCACTTCAGTCTCGTCTGTTCAAAGGACATTATTCTAGAAGACTTGTGTTTTGTTCAGATGCAACTTTGCAGACCTAAACTGTGCTGCAATGTTTTTTTAGATAGAAGAGGCTTTGTTCTGCCAAGCCTTCCAAACATGCCATTTTTGTCCCATATTTTTCTAATGGTATTGTCATGAACTTTATCATTTAACATGTGAACTGAGGCCTGTAGAGTCTGAAGTGTAGTTCTTGGATTGTCTGCCATTTCTCTGAGCTTTACACGGTCTGATCTTAGGTGAAGATTCTGGGACGTCCACTCCTGGAAGGAGAGGTGTCTGTTTTAAATGTCTTCCACTTGTGAATAAACTTCAGATTGTTTGGAAATGGCCGCATTACTCTTCTCAGATGGATGGCAGAAACAATTGCTTCTCTAAGATGATTGCTGATGTCTTGATGTCTCCTTGGCATTGTGTTAACACACACCTGAAGGCTCCAGACCAGCAAACTGCCAAAGCTTATGCTTTTATAGAGGCGCTCAGACTTGCTGATGATCAGTTAATCAAAGGTATTTGATTAGCAGTGCTTGACTGTGATTTACCCTCTTAATTCCAGTGTTAACAGTGAGGGCGTCCTAACTTTGTCACACATGGCTTTTCCTTTTTGGTTTTATTTTTGTTCAGTAAATAATGACACGGTGCAATTTGTCATGTGTTGTTGTTCATCTGAGGTTTTATTTTCCAAATTTTAAGACCAGCCAAGGACCTTTTTTTTTTTTTTTTTTTTTAATGATGTCCTGATACAGAAAACCATGGACTAACTTTTTCACATGACTGTATATACATTCAGGTAAATAAATTGTAAATAAACAGTTTACTTATTTCTTAATAAATAATTTGGCATGACTAATGTTTTATGATTTTGACTTTTAAATTTAAGTAAATTGCAGATCAAATTATTAATAATAACAATAAGTAAGATGCTCCAGGAAGTTATATTAAACACACATATAAGTACTATTGTCTTCCTTTTATATTTATTTATAAAAATAGCAAATGTTGCAAATTTTCAGTTAAATGTTTTTAGTAATTTTATTGTTTTATTGAATATATATAATTTAATATTTTAAAATATTCATAGAAAATAAAATGAAATTTAATGAAAACTAAACGTTATTTCTTTGTATAACTAACTAACTAACTAATTAAATCGCCAGCTCAAACTGGAAGGAAGTTATTAAATAAAAATTTCCCATTGTGGACTTCGCACAGTGGAAATTTGTTCCCATAGTAACTGACGTGTCATCCAGGAAGCGGAAGCGCAGTGCCTTCGACCAAAGTTTGTTTAGCCTGTTAGCTAAAAACAGCAAACTTTTGGGCACTTACCTTGGTTTTTATGAAACAACAATAACATTAATCGACTATTTTATAGTTTAAAGTTAAAGTACTAGTCGTGAAGAACAAAAGCAAGCGGTAATGGGGGGAACATCGAGCAAGTTACCGAAAGATCTTCTGTCAGAGTATCAGGTGAGACAGACACACACAGATAGATAAATAGATATGTAATTAAGAACATATATTTATATGTGATATTATTTAAAAATATGTTTGTAAATATATTTTTATATATTGAACACTTTATTTCCTTATTTCATATTGCGAAGAGTTGTTTTATTTGTTTATAATTTTTCATGTTTGCTTAACGTTACACAGGAGCTGACATTTCTGACAAAACAAGAAATTTTACTGTAAGTAAAGTCATTATGTACTTTATATACTGTTGTATTTGTAAATATTTTGAATTCGCTATTATATCTTTTTTATTACGTATTATATATATTTATATATAATGTAGTTGTAATATTTCTATTTAGCATTAATGTATTTTTATTTCAGTTAAACTTTTGGTAATTGTAGTACTTAAATTTAAAACTAGATGAGTAAAGTTTGAGAACAGACTTTAAGTTGGCTTGAGAAAGCGTAGCCTGAAAGTTTGAAGCAGTTGTAATAGTATGAAAGCAGCTAGCATGATTTAACACATTGCTTACAATGATTTAACATGTTGTTAACATGTTTTAGCTTATGATTGGCTTATTGCTTGTATTTTTATAGGCTGATTACAATGTTGTTAGCATGATTAGCATGTTGTTATCATAATTTGCAAGTTACTAGAATGTTGTTAGCATGATTAGCCTGATTAGCATGTTGATAGCATGTTTTGCACATGGTTAGCATGTTACTAGCATGTTTCTAACATGGCTAACATGTTTCTGGCATGATTAGCAAGTTTTTAACATGATGTTAGCATGATTAGCATGTTACTAGCATGTTGTTAGCATGTTTCTAACATGATTAGCATGTAACTAGCATGTTGCTAGCATGTTTCTAGTATGATTAGCATGTTGCTAGCATGTTGTTAACATGTTTCTAGTATGATTAGCATGTTACTAGCACGTTGTTAACATGTTTCTATCATGATTAGCATGTTACTAGCATGTTGCTAACATGATTAGCAAGTTACTAACATGCTGCAAGTTATTAGCATGTTGTTAGCATGATTAGCATGTTACTAGCATGTTGCTAGCATGTTTCTAACATGATTAACAAGTTACTAACATGTTGTTAGCATGTTTCTAGTATGATTAGCATGTAACTAGCATGTTGTTAGCATGTTTCTAGTATGATTAGCATGTTACTAGCACGTTGTTAGCATGTTTCTATCATGATTAGCATGTTGCTAGCATGCTGCAAGTTATTAGCATGTTGTTAGCATGATTAGCATGTTACTAGCATGTTGCTAGCATGTTTCTAACATGATTAGCAAATTAATAACATGTTGTTAGCATGTTTCTAGTATAATTAGCATGTAACTAGCATGTTGCTAGCATGATTACCAAGTTACTAACATGTTGTTAGCATGTTTCTAGTATGATTAGCATGTTACTAGCACGTTGTTAGCATTTTTCTATCATGATTAGCATGTTGCTAGCATGATTAGCATGTTCCCAGCATGTTGCTAACATGATTAGCAAGTTACTAACATGCTGCAAGTTATTAGCATGTTGTTAGCATGATTAGCATGTTACTAGAATTTTGTTAGCATGTTTCTAACATGATTAGCATGTTACTAGCATGTTGTTAGCATGATTAGCAAATTACTAGCATGTTGCTAGCATGATTTAGATAGATTAGAAATATTAGAGTGGAAGCTTAAATGAGTCTAAATGGATTAGAAATAGTACATAGAAGGGAAGCTTGATTGAGTCTCAGGGGATTCTGGGAGTTTTGATTTGAATTTTGTCAGTTGGAGTTTGAATAGTGTTGCTCATCTGAACATTCCGTCATTGTAAGTCTATGGGATTTTTGGTGGTTTTGATAGTCTGGTTTATGAAAACCGTAAGCCGGATCAGTTAGAAAAGATACAGCACACCGAGTCAGACCAGTCTGAAGGTCTGGGCCGAGTTTGGTGGTTGTAGCTTGAAAGCTGTAGGAGGAGGTAGAAACTGAAATTTGGCTCAGAAGAAGAATAATAATAATCTTCTATAGTAGATCAGTAAGTTGGCTTTCTCAAGGCAACTTCATTATTTAATTTGCCAAGACAACATTTCTAAATTTCGTTTTTCATCAACAAACTACATCTCTATATTCATCCTGTGTGTCTTCTTAAGATGAAAACAATAACAACAACAAAACATGGTTACAATTAAACCATGGTAATCACAAATTAACCATGTTAACCAAATTAACCTTCGAAGTTCCAAGCTAAAACCAATCTGAATCGCAAGCCATCATTTCAAATCGGGACTTCGGTTCGCCGATCGCAAATCGTTCAATTCGCGAAATGATTTATGAACCTGCTCCGAAGTTCTGATCTCAATCAAATGATATCCGTAGTCCCTAACTGAATAATGATTCGCAAACCATATTTTTAGATCGGGACTTTAAAGCGTGGTTCACAAATCATTTAATTCGAAAGGATATAGCTAAACTACACAAATGTACAGTAGTTCAGTTACTGAAAGTGTATATAAACTAATATTTAATGTTTGAAAATCATTACATTATAAACTTTCGGGGCTCATCGCCACTGTGTTTATTTAGGGCACACAAAATATTCTCTGAGCTCCAGGGCCGGGAAAATGGACCGTACAGCGCCAGGGTGACCATGGAAAAGATCCTCACACTTCCTGAACTGAAGGTAACAGATGAAGTCTGTATAGCAGTCACAGTCAAAAAACTGTGATGGTTCTTTTACTTTAAGCAAAATATATTTTACAATCTTTCCAGATATACCATCCAACTGTATGTATTCTGTGTTCTTGTTGCCTGTCGCAGTCTAACCCCTTCCGGAAAAGGATATGTCACGTCTTCTCGACCTCTGACATGAAGGATGGCAGCTTGAGCTTTGAGGATTTCCTGGACCTCTTGAGTGCCTTCAGCGATTCGGCGACCCTGGAAATCAAGTCCCACTACGCTTTCCGAATCTTTGGTAACAGAGGGATTGCTCGCAATATTGGCATTTCACACAATAGCACTTGCAAACACCACTCAATATAAACTCTTCTTATCCTGCAGACTTTGATGATGACGGGACCCTTGATTCTAGAGACCTAGAGAAGCTGGTGAACTGTCTTACGGGCGAGACGGACGACACCCGTCTGACTGCAGAGGAGATGAGACAGCTCATAAGCAATGTGAGTGTGGTGTTGATATACACGCAGCAATGAGAGACTTCTGCCAGATGAACTTTACTAATGTAAACACATGTAATTGTACAGATCCTCGAAGAGTCAGACATTGATAAGGACGGTACAGTCAATCTCTCGGAATTTCAGCATGTCATCTCCAGATCTCCAGACTTTGTCAGGTGACAGAATTTTGCTTTTTAGATTTCGTATACCTTTCAGAATCTGCAAAATGTTAACTATTTTACCAAAATAAGAGGGATCATACAAAATTCATGTTGTTGTTTATTTACTACTGACCTGAGTAAGATATTTCACATAAAAGATGTTTACATATAGTCCACAAGAGAAAATAATAGTTGAATTTATAAAAATGAGCCAGTTCGAAAGTTTACATACGCTTGATTCTTAATACTGTCTTGTTAACTGAATGATTCACAGCTGTGCTTTTTTTGCTTAGTGATAGTTGTTCATGAGTCCCTTGTTTGTCCTGAACAGTTAAACTGTCTGCTGTTCTTCAGGTCCCACAAATTCTTTGTTTTTCCAGCATTTTTGTGTATTTGAACCCTTTCCAACAATGTCTGTATGATTTTGAGATGTATCTTTTTTACACTGAGGACAACTGAGGGCCTCATATGCAACTATTACAAAAGGTTCAAACACTCACTGATGCTCCAGAAGGAAACATGATGCATTAAGAGCAGGGGGGGTGAAAACTTTCTGAATTTGAAGATCAGGGTAAAATTATTTTTTTTTTGTCTTCTGAGGAGCATTCATGTAAGTATCTTCTGTAGCTTTTGAAGGGCAGCACTAAATAAAAAAAAAAACATGATATTTAGTCAAAATAAGAAAAATTTAGACATCTCCATTCTGTTCAAAAGTTTTCACCCCATCTCCATTCTTTTCAAAAGTTTTCACCCCCTGACTCTTAATGCATTTTTTTTCTTCTGGAGCATCGAGCATTTAAACCTTCTGTAATAGTTGCATATGAGTCCCTCAGTTGTCCTCAGTGTAAAAAGATGGATCTCAAAATTATACAGTCATTGTTGGAAAGGGTTCAAATGCACAGAAATGCTGAAAACCTAAGAATTCGTGGGACCTGAAGGATTTTTCTGAAGAACAGCAGGCAGTTTAACTGTTTAGAACAAACAAGGGACTCATGAACAACTATCACTAAATAAAAAAACACAGCTGTGGATCATTCAGGTAACAACAGAGTGTGAAGAATCAAGCGTATGTACACTTTTGAACAGGGTCATTTTTATAAATTCAACTATTATTTTCTCTTGTAGACTGTATGTAAACATCTTTTATGTGAAATATCTTATTCAGGTCAGTACTAAATAACAATAACATGCATTTTGTATGATCCCTCTTATTTTGACAAAATAATTAACATTTTGCAGATTCTGCAAGGTGTATGTAAACTTTTGACCTCAACTGTATTTTCCTGCCTTCAGTCCATTTAAGCAGCAGTTGAAAAATATATTTATCTATTTATTATTGACTGAGAATGTTCTTTTGCAGTTCATTCAAGATTGTCTTGTAAAGTTCACACACCCATGGAAGCTGCTTCCCGGTCCGGATTTTTCACCTGCGCCTTTAATCTGAAACAGTGTCCTAATTATGAATGTATATTCTTATTAAGTATTTCTACCATTTATATATGTTTGAATTTTGAAAACATTTTTACTTACTTTCTTAAAACAACTCTACTTTCTATCCTGTATTTTGGATCATATATTTGTAACTAATTTAATAAAATCGAATTCTTCAACTTTGACATCCCTGTATTTATATGACGCTCCTGTCAGGACGGAGGTTGTTCTTTTGGCACAGCAAACACAAAAGTGTTCCATAACCCACAAACAACATCTTTAACGCACATTCGATGGCTAGGGAAGTAATCCACCAGTGTTGGCTCATCTGTGCTATTTTCAGTGCCATGTCCCAGCTGTCCATAATGACCTAATAATATAACACAGATGGAAAAAAGACAACTTTTAGCACTTTTGAAATAAAAATGAACACATAGTACTGCTAAAAAGTATGGATTCAGTATGTTTTTTTAAGAGAAAGAAATTTAACTGAATAGTTCACCCAAAAATGAAAATTTCCTGAAAATGTACTCACCCTCAGGCCATCCAAAATGTTGATGAGTTTGTTTCTTTATTAGATTTGGAGAAATGTAGCATTACATCACTTGTTAACCGATGGATGTGAATGGGTGCCGTCAGAATGAGAGTCAAAACAGCTGATAAAAACACAATAATCCACAAGTAAACAAATCTGTGGGTGGATTTTGATGTGAGAGGACAATAGGAGATGGACTTTAGCATTGGAGGAAGTGTTATAGATTAAAGACTCACATTTTGGCCATATGCAACGGTTTAAAGTTTAAACCTTTTAATGACAGATTTGTTTCTTACAAGTACACAGTTTTTTACTTTACAGTTAATGGACTGGAGTGGTGTGGATTATTGTGATGTTTTTATGGGCTGTTTGGACTCTCATTCTGACGGCACCCATTCACATTCACTGGTGAGCAAGTGATGTAATGCTACATTTCTCCAAATCTGATGAAGAAACAAACTCATCTACATCTTGGATGGCCTGAGGGTGAGTACATCCAAGCAAGATTAATTTTTCTTAACTGGAGAAAGCGATATTATGGATTACAGAGTCATATTTTGGCCAGAACTGACAATTTAAAGTTAAAACATCTTAATGATGGATTTGTTTCTTACAAACATGCAGTTTTTCATTTCACAAGATGTTAACTAATGGACTGGAGTGGTGTGGATTATCGTGATGTTTTTATCAGCTGTTTGGACTCTTATTCTGACGGCACCCATTCGCATCCATTAGTGATCACGTGATGTAATGCTACATTTCTCCAAATATGATGAAGAAACAAACTCATCTACATCTCGGATGGCCTGAGGATGAGTAAATTTGCAGTCTTGCTAAGCATAAGAGATTATTTCCATTGATTTTATTCCTAGAAAATGAAGCAGACTCTTACCCCATCCCCAGGTGTACAGATCCCCTGTGCCTACAAATAAATAAGAATGTGTCAATTTAGCTAATTCTTGAGTCCAGTTTATGCTCCAGTGATCAAATCTGGATCTCACCGGTGACGGCTGCTGTGTGACGGGATCCACAGCTGATCTTGCTGATCTCTGACACATTAGGGACGTCCACTAAAGCAGGGAATGCTTGAATAGAAATAAACACATCCGCTTGCTTCTTTTCATCTTCATTTAGATGCTCACTGTTTCCTGTTTTCAACATAATATTAATAATATTAGAATGGTTTCTGAAGGATCATGTGACTGGAGTAATGATGCTAAAAATTCAGCTTTGAAATCACAGGAATAAATTATATTTTAAAATATATTCAAATAGAAAGCAGTTATTTTAAATAGTAAAAATATTTCAAAATTTTACTGCTTTTGCTGTACTTTGGATCAAATAAATGCAGGCTTGGTGCGCAGAAGAGACTTCTCTAAAAAACGATAAAAATCTTACGGTTCAAAAACTTTTGACTGCTAGTGTATATCTGTAGTAATATTTCTTTTACCACAGCTTTTTCGTCTGAGCTTTTCCTCTTCCAGGCCTCTAGATGGCAGACCGAGCTGCCCGCTTTCATTCCATCCCCACATATACAGGTCGCCACCAGCTAAACATATTTCATATGAACACTCTGTATATTAGTATGAGCAACCAAATGTCTGCATTTGATCAGGATTTTTTATAAAAAAGCTTACTGCTGATGGAAGCGGAGTGCCAGTTCCCAGCAGACACTGCTTTGATTGGGACGCCCCAGAGAGCCTCCACTACCTGAGGCTCCTCCTGTGATGTCAGAGCGCCGTGACCCATCTGACCATGACTGACAAAAGAAAACATCAGCTTAAAAACACTCTTCAAAAGACGCAAGTTTATCGCCTATAGAAATGAGTGATGCTTTTCACAAATCTGTGTACTTTACAATTTAAATATTTTTTTTTGCATTAAAATAGCTATTTTAGAAATATTTCTACACTATTATAGTATTTATTCATATTCTGAATTAGCTTTATTTTTATATTTTTAGTTTTCATTTTATTTGAGTTTTATTAATTGTATTATTTAAACAAAATGTATGTGCTTTTGTAATTTTTTATTAAATATTTCTAGTTAATTTTAATTTATTTTATTTATACGCTATTATAATCTTTATTAATATTTTGAATTAGCTTTACTTTTTATATCTTTAATTTTCATTTTAATTTGTAGAAGTTTTAGTCATTTTCTTATGTGCGTTTGCCATTTCTATTAAATATTTCTATTTAGCTTTAATTTATTTTATTTCAGTTTTAGTAATTGTAGTATTCAAACTTAATTTTGTTATGTGCTTTTCTAATTTTTATTAAATATTTCTAGTTTCCTTTCATTTATTTAATTTCAGTTTTGGTAACTGTAGCATTCAAACATAAATTTGATGTGTATTTGTCATTTTTATGAATTATTTCTAGCTTTAATTTATTTAATTTCAGCTTTAGTAATTGTAGTATTCAAATGTAAATTGTGTTATGTGCTTTTGTCATTTTTATTAAATATTTCTAGTTAGCTTTAATTTATTTTATTTCAGTTTTATTAATTACAGTATTCAAATGTAAATTTTATGTGCTTTTGCCTTTTTTATTAAATATTTTGATTTAATTCATTTTTATTTCAGTTTTAATTTTCATAATTGTAATACGTAAATAGATTTTATTTCCATGCCAACATTTTTATTTTCTGTTTATTTTTTTTAAGTTTAAGCTTTTTATTTTTACAATTTATTTTATTTCAGTTTTACTTTCAATAACCAAAAATGATTTTTAATAGTTTTAGTTGACAGTGTTACAGTAATGAGAATTTCCAAAAAAATATGCTTGATTGTCATAAAAAAATTAAATATGTTAATTTTCTTATTTATAATCTGAAATATGACCTGTTATTGATTCATAAATTCAGATTAGTTCCACAATTAATATAATATTTTTGGTGACATTTTAAAATAATGTCAACAATAACTTACATTTATTAATTTTTGTAAATGTCGTTTAATGAAACTAAAGTTCATCCCAACTCAGGTCTATTAAATAATAATAAAAGATTCTTTTAACTTTTGATTTTAATATTGTATTATTAAATATAGCAATTAACATTAACTAAGATTATTAAACGCTTCAGAAATATTTTAATTGTTAGTTTATGTTAACTAATATTTTTGTAAATGTAATATAGTAATATATAGTATAAGTGTTAAAACAAATGTAACAAACGGAACCTTACTGTAAAGTGTTAGTCAATATTTAATTAAAGGATTAACACTGGAATGTTTCTTGTACCTTCCAGATCCCCAGGAATACACAGTCCCGTCCGACGTCAGCAGCACAGCGTGTTCAGAGCCCAACGCCAGGCTCACGGCACAGAGTTTAGAGCAGAGAGGAAGGAAAAAAGGAGGTTTGGGCATGACGTACCCGCCTGACACCAACGGCAGCGTAACAGAAGGTCCTGAATAAATGCATCATATCATAAATAATACAACATGATCAGGAGTATGCACAAAAAACACATCTGTATATTACCGGTATTGTCCGAGAGGTCCTGCTCTCTCTTCCACACAAGCTTGTTTTGTGTGTGCTGGATTTCCCAGCATTCCACTCTGTCTGTGAAGTTGAGCGTCAGGTATCTTTCACTGATGAGAGCATCTGTGCAGCCCTGACTCTCTGGAAAAATACTTCTGCAGTCCTCTTCTGATGAACCAGAAACAAATCCTGACACACACACATGACTGCCAGCTGAAAAGGGAAATTTACTTGGATTATAGATAGAAAATAACTAATCGGATATATATAATGTGAACAAAGTAATAATACATAATAATAAACATAATAATAAAATGTTAATGATATGCACAAAACAAAATTGATATATAAATAAATATATTAAAAATAGTAAAATAAATGTATGTTGTTTGTAAAAGTAAAAAAGTATGTTATTATATTGTAAATTGTTTATAAAATTATGTTTTGTGTTAGTTCACTAAAGGAAAAGAGACTGATTTTAAATATTAATTTGTTACTTATAGTTAAATATATATATATATATATATATAAAAATGTGAGCAAAAAATATTATAAATATTAGAAACTGCCCAATGCAACTTTATACTATATATAAAAATATAAAATATATATTATATAAATGTAGGTTATTTTTATTATTATTTTATTTTATTACTCATAGTTAATTATATATAATGTGAGCAAAAAAAAAAAAAAGCATAATAAATTAATATAATTTATTAAGTTTTATTTATTTATTATTTTATTTTATTTTATTTTATTTTAGAGGGATGCGACGAGATCCGATGTGTCTCGCAAGACCAGTCGGATCTCGCGAGATCTCATGACCATATCCTTGCAAAATATTTTGCTGTGTTTACATTAGAACTGCACGATTAATCCTTAAAATATGGAGATCTTGATTCAAACACCCACGCGATCTTATTCCTAAATGACAACGATTTAGCTATGTCTGTTAGGACTGAGTGTCAGTGGAGCGTGAGAAGCAGGTTTTGTCGCTGCCCATGTTAATGAATCAGAGGGTCGGGTTAAATGTGAACGCAGAAAGAGCAACACAAACGGTCTTTTCACCCACATTATAATCATTATTTCTGTGTTACAGACATTTAAATAATTGAAGTACTGGGATAAAAGTTTATAGTTTGGATATAAACACTTATTGTCTACAGTAGCGATCAAAACGAAAGTATCTTAACACTTGTATATATAGTAACGCTTCTCCTCTTCCGCCAGGAGGTGGCAAAAACTGCCCATTTAAAAAAAAGTATGTCATTGAATCATTCATTCAGGAGATTTCAATAGTCAAACAAGTCTTAATGAAGTGAGACTCTGACTTTTTTTTTTGTTTGTTTTGTTTTGTTTAAATGAACATATGTTTTCAAAAGACTTAAGCAATGAACAGTTTGTCAGAACCACCAGTAAATTACGTTATTTTGTTTAGTTTTCTAATCTTTTTTTCTCCAGAATCATGGTCTCCAATTTATTAAATACAACTGGGATTCTCAAATTATCCAGAATCGTGAAGCTCTTGTTTAAATGTTGTTTATTACTGCATATAATTCATTAAAATGGAAGTTTAATTTCATAAAGTTCAAAATGCACCCAATTTTTTGTTCATTTTGTCTTTTTCAGTTGAATAAAAGACTAGTTTATTATTTTATTAAGTTATTTTATTACAGTAAATGTGACTATTCAGTTTACAAGCTATGTAAATTTTTGTTATATTTTTAATATTTTATTATAGATTAGAAACTACCCAGTGTGACTAATATTGTACAAACTAAATTGAAAGTTATTTTATTTTATTATTATAGCATAGATTCGAAATAGTAAGATTAGTACTTAGTACACTTAGTATTGTGACTAATATTGTAGAAAAACAATAACAAGTAAAACATATACTTTATACTACATATATGAAAATATTAAATATATATATACTATTATATGCTATGAATTTTATTATTATTTTATTTTATTACTCACAGTTAATCATATATAATGAGCAAAATATTTTATGTACATTATGAAAATGAAAAAAAAAAAATATATATATATATATATATATATATATATATAATGTGATTTACGTTATTTTTTTTACTCATAGTTAATTACATATACAATGTGAGTAAAAATAATATATATATATATATATATATATATATATATATATATATAATGAGAGTTTGTTATTTTATTATTATTTTACTTAATTTATGTTTTAATCATAATTAATATATATATATATATATATATATATATATAATGTGAGCAAAAATATATATGTGAATTTAAATTCATTAAATACATATATTACAAACTATGTAAATTTAAGCTATTTTATTACTACTTTATTACAGATTAAAAATTAGTAAATGCAACTAATATTGTAAACTGTGTAAACTGAAAGATATTTTATTATTATATTCTAGATTAGAAATAGTAAGATTAGAAATCTGACTAATATTGTAGAAAAACTAAGTACAATACTTAGGAAAATAATTTAGTTACTCATAGTTTACTTACAGTCTGTATGATGCACATCAGCTCTGGAGCTCCAGCTGCCTGTGACTCTACATGATCTGCACACATCTGATATCCGGACTGGTATTTTCACTTTACATGTTACCTGTTCACTCGCATCTGCCGGCCTTATTTGACCAAAGCCATTAAAACCAAAACCAAACCAATTCATTGACCAATCTTGGTTCACATAAAGAGCTGTCACTTGCTTTCATGTGTGAAAAGTTGCAAGTAAGTTCCATCAGCAACAATTAAGAACGTCTAAAGTCGGAACATGAGCGCCGTCTTCTGTCAAAATAAAAGTAACGTTGCGTTTAAAAATAAAATGCAATATATAGTAAACGTTTTATGACTGGAATACAGAACGTATTATATTATATTATATTATATCATATTATATTATATTATATTATGAAACCAGAATCTGTTAAGCAGCTATAGAACTTTAATTTTGAAATCGAATCCGTTTTGCAGCCATTATGAGAAAGCGCGCCAGCGTTTCTGGCTTCACTCTGTTTCTATGGCGGATCTGAGAGCTGCTGTCACTCACGGTGTCCGTAACGATTGTAAATAAAACACAAATACTATCATTTACACTGATTTCACTTCGCTTACCACAAGATCAATATTGAGGCTTCGGCTTCAGCAGCTTTGGAGCGCCAGGTGAGGGGTTATTGTATTGAAATAAAGCACTTTAATTAAAGTCACCGGCTGTGTGCGTGAGTTCAGCTTTCAGGTGCAGATTTCAGATTCATCATCTCTAAATGTGTTTAAAATGTGTTTTGATATGTTTAAAATGCATCTGACATTAAGAACCAGTAGTTTAGGGTCTGTATTTTTACGTATGCTGAATGTGAGTCTTAGTTGTTGACTTTAGTAAAGGTTTTTGGGAAGAATAGATGATGTGTGCTAGTGCTGTTAGCTGGTTATCTGGTTTAATATCGGTTAATTTAATTCATTGTCATGTCTGTTTTAATATCTGTTCTGTCCTGATTCAGAATATGGATTAATATCAGATCTTAAACTGATTCTGAATCTGATCCCAATCTGATTTAATCTATATTCTGAGTCTGATCTGAATTATATCTGGTTTAATATCTCTTCTGTTCTGATTCAGGATGTTCTTTTCTGTTCTGATCTTAAACTAATTCTGAATCTGATCTGATCGAATCCTAATCTGATTTTATCCTAAGTCTGATCTGAATATCTTCTCTTCTCATATCTGATTTAATAACTGTTCTGATCTGATTCTGAATCTCATTTAACGTCAGGTCCTACATTAAATCTGAATCTGATCCTAATCTGATTTAATCTATATTCTGAGTCTGATCTGAATCATATCTGGTTTAATATCTCTTCTGTTCTAATTTAGAATATGATTTATTATCAGATCTTAAACTAATTCTGAATCTGAAATTCATCTGATCCCAGTGTGATTTATATTCTGAGTCTGATCTGAATCATATCTGGTTTAATATCTCTTCTGTTCTAATTTAGAGTATGATTTATTATCAGATCTTAAAATAATTCTGAATCTGAAATTCATCTGATCCCAGTGTGATTTATATTCTGAGTCTGATCTGAATCTGTTCTCGTATCTGATATTTTGTTCTTGTATCCGTATTCAATAGCTGTTCTGATCTGATTCTGAATCTAATTTAATGTCAGATCTTAAATTGAATCTGAATATGATCTGATCCAAATCTGATCTAATCTATAATTTGAGTCAATTCTGGTTTACTATATCTTCTGTTCTGATCTGATTCTGAATCTCATTTAATGCAGGTCCTAAATTGAATCTGATCTGATCCTAATCTGATTTAATCTATATTCTGAGTCTGATCTGAATCATATCTGGTTTAATATCTCTTCTGTTCTAATTTAGAGTATGATTTATTATCAGATCTTAAAATAATTCTGAATCTGAAATTCATCTGATCCCAGTGTGATTTATATTCTGAGTCTGATCTGAATCTGTTCTCGTATCTGATATTTTGTTCTTGTATCCGTATTCAATAGCTGTTCTGATCTGATTCTGAATCTAATTTAATGTCAGATCTTAAATTGAATCTGAATATGATCTGATTCTGAGTCTAATTTAATATCTAATCTGATCTAATCTATAATTTGAGTCAATTCTGGTTTAATATATCTTCTGTTCTGATCCAGAATATGATTTAATATCAGATATTAAACTAATTAAACTAATTCTGGATCTGATCTGATCCTAATCTGATTTATATTCTGAGTCTGATCTGAATCTGTTCTCATATCTGATTTAATATCTGTTCTGATCTGATTCTGAGTCTAATTTAATGTCAGATCCTAAATCTGAATATGAATCTGATCTGATCCTAATCTGATTTATATTCTGAGTCTGATCTGAATCGGTTCTCATATCTGATTTAATATCTGTTCTAATCTGATTCTGAGTCTAATTTAATATCAGATTCTAAATTGAATCTGATCAGATCCTAATCTGATTTAATCTATATTCTGAGTCTGATCTGAATCATATCTGGTTTAATATCTCTTCTGTTCTAATTTAGAGTATGATTTATTATCAGATCTTAAACTAATTCTGAATCTGAAATTCATCTGATCCCAATGTGATTTATATTCTGAGTCTGATCTGAATCTGTTCTCGTATCTGATTTAATAGCTGTTCTGATTTGATTCTGAATCTAATTTCAGATCTTAAATTTAATCTGAATATGATCTGATCCTAATCTGATCTAATCTATAATTTGAGTCAATTCTGGTTTAATATATCTTCTGTTCTGATCCAGAATATGATTTAATATCAGATATTAAACTAATTCTGTATCTGATCTGATCCTAATCTGATTTATATTCTGAGTCTGATCTGAATCGGTTCTCATATCTGATTTAATATCTGTTCTAATCTGATTCTGAGTCTAATTTAATATCAGATTCTAAATTGAATCTGATCAGATCCTAATCTGATTTAATCTATATTCTGAGTCTGATCTGAATCTGTTCTCGTATCTGATTTAATAGCTGTTCTGATCTGATTCTGAATCTAATTTAATGTCAGATCTTAAATTGAATCTGAATATGATCTGATCCTAATCTGATCTAATCTATAATTTGAGTCAATTCTGGTTTAATATATCTTCTGTTCTGATCCAGAATATGATTTAATATCAGATATTAAACTAATTCTGAATCTGATCAGATCCTGATCTGATTTATATTCTGAGTCTGATCTGAATCTGTTCTCATATCTGATTTAATATCTGTTCTGATTCTGAGTCTAATTTAATGTCAGATCCTAAATCTGAATATGAATTTGATCTGATCCTAATCTGATTTAATCTATATTCTGAGTCTGATCTGAATCTCATCTGGTTTAATTTCTCTTCTGTTCTGATTCAGAATTTGATTTAATATCAGATCTTAAATTTATGGTGAATCTGATCTGAGATTATCCTAATCTGATTTATATTCTGAGTCTGATCTGAATCATATCTGGTTCAGTATCTCCTGTTCTGATTTAGAATATGGTTTATTGTCAGATCTTATTAACTAATTCTGAATCTGACCTAATCTGATTTATATTCTGAGTCTAATCTGAATCTGTTCTCATATCTTTTTTTAATATCTGTTCTGATTCTAAATCTAATTTAATGTCAGATGCTATATCTGAATATGAATCTGATCTGATCCTAATCTGATTTATATTCTGAGTCTGATCTGAATCATATCTGGTTCTCCTGTTCTGATTTAGAATATGATTTATTGTCAGATCTTAAACTAATTCTGAATCTGACCTAATCTGATTTATATTCTGAGTCTAATCTGAATTTGTTCTCTCATCTGATTTAATATCTGTTCTGATTCTGAGTCTAATTTAATGTCAGATCCTATATCCAAATATGAATCTGATCTGATCCTAATCTGATTTATGTTCTGAATCTAATCGGAATCTATTCTCATATCTGATTTGATATCTGTTCTGACCTGATTCTGAATCTAATTTATCTTCAGGTCTTAAATTGAAACTGAATCTGATCTGATCCTAATCTAGTTTAATCTATATTTCGAGTCTGATCTGAATCTGGTTTAATATCTCTTCTGTTCTGATTCAGAATATCTGATCTCAATCTGAATCTGTCATATCTGATCTGATCCGAATGTAACTGCTTTGCAGTTCTGAGTCTGATCTGAATCTTCTGTCATATCTGATAAGGATATGACTTGATATCTGTTTTGATTCTGATCTTCTGATTTGATATATTTTTTCTGCATGTTTGAATGTTTATTGAGAGCTGTTAGCTCTGCACCCTTCTTCACAGCCCTGCACAGGTTTCTAATGGATGTTAAAATGATGAACAGTCTATAAATCTCCAATCTCAATGTCCTGCATTATTAATCAGATTCTTCCTTTTCTGTCTGTAGCCATGGCGTCTCTGTCCGAGGAGGTGTTGTTGGTGGTGAAGAGGGTCCGTCAGAGGAAGCAGGACGGGACTTTGTACCTGATGGCCGAGCGGATCGCCTGGGGTCCGGAAGGGAAGGACCGCTTCACAGTCAGCCACCTGTATGCCGACATCCGCTGTGAGTTTCTGTTTTTTTTAGCATTGATAATAACCGTAAATGTTTACTGAGCAGCAAATCAGCATATTAGAATGTTAAGCTTAATACTGGAGTAATGATGCTGAAAATTCAGCTTTGCATGGTTTTTTCCTCATTTGCAGGTCAGAAGATCAGTCCTGATGGGAAGGCGAAGATCCAGCTCCAGCTGGTTCTGCACACGGGAGAAAGCACCACCTTTCATTTCGCCAATGAGAGCACAGCACTGAAGGACAGAGACGCCACCAAAGAACTCCTACAGCAGCTCCTGCCCAAGTTCAAGAAGAAAGCCAATAAAGAGCTGGAGGAGAAGAACAGGTGACATTTTCATTGCGTCTCATTTGCCATCTGTAAATTCTGAGGCCAAAAGTTTACACATACCTTGCAGAATCTGCAAAATGTTAATTATTTTACCAAAATAAGAGGGATCATACAAAATGCATGTTATTTTTATTTAGTACTGTCCTTAATAAGATATTTCACATAAAAAGATATTTACATAGAGTCCACAAGAGAAAATAATAGTTGAAAAAGTTAAATTAAAAAATTAAAATTAAACTCTGTTTAAAAAGTTTACATACACTTGATTCTTAATACGTGTTGTTACCTGAATGATCCACAGCTGTGCTTTTTTGTTTAGTGATAGTTGTTCATGAGTCCGTTGTTTGTCCTGAACAGTTAAACTGCCTGCTGTTCTTCGGAAAAATCCTTCAGGATTCCACAAATTCTTTGTTTTTTCAGCATTTCTGTGCATTTGAACCCTTTCCAACAATGACTATATGATTTTGAGACGCATCTTTTCACACTGAGGACAACTGAGGGACTCATATGCACCTGTTACAGAAGGTACAAACGCTCGCTGATGCTCCAGATGGAACAAAACATACATTAAGAGCCGGGGGGTGAAAACTTTTTGAATTTAAAGATCAGGGTAAATTTAACTTATTTTGTATTCTGGGAAACATGTAAGTATCTTCTGTAGCTTCTAAAGGGCAGTACTAAATTAAAAAAAAGTATGATATTTAAGCAAAATAAGACAAATGTGCACATCCTCATTCTGTTCAAAAGTTTTCACCCCCCAGCTCTTAATGCGTCGTTTTTCTTTCTGAAGCGTCAGTGAGCATTTGAACCTTGTGTAATAGTTGCCCCAGTTGTCCTCAGTGTGAAAAGATGGATCTCAAAATCATACAGTCTGTTTGAAAGGGTTCAAATACACAAAAATACTGGAAAACCAAAGAATTTGTGGGACCTGAAGGGTTCTTCTGAAGAACAGCAGGCAGTTTAACTGTTCAGGACAAACAAGGGACTCATGAACAACTATCACTAAAAACAAAACAAAAAACACAGCTGTGGATCATTCAGGTAACAACACACTGTGAAGAATCAAGTGTATGTAAACCTTTAAACGGGGTAATTTTTTATAAATTCAGCTATTATTTTCTCTTGTGGACTATATGTAAACATCTTTTATGTGAAATATCTTATTCAGGTCAGTACTAAAAAAAAAACATGCAAATAATTAACATTTTGCAGATTCTGCAAGGTGTATGTAAACTTTTGGCCTCAACTGTTTCACTATAATATTGGCAAACTGGCCACCTGACTCTTTATTGGTATTACCTTTTTTGTTTTGTTTCAGGATGTTGCAGGAAGACCCTGTTCTGTTCCAGCTCTATAAGGACTTAGTGGTGAGTCAGGTGATCAGCGCTGAGGAGTTCTGGGCCAATCGGCTGAGCCTGAATTCTGTGGAGCACTCCCTCTCCAACAACAACAAACAGGAAGTGGGCATCTCTGCTGCCTTCCTGGTGAGTTCAAATGTGTCAGTAGACTGACAGTTTAGTAAGAGCGTTCACATTGTAAATTCACCCCGTGATCATGTTTTCACTCTGCTTGCAGGCCGACATTAGACCGCAGACAGATGGCTGCAATGGTCTGCGCTATAATCTGACCTCTGATATCATCGAGTCGATCTTCAGAACTTACCCTACAGGTAGGATATGTGATTAAGATCATTCTCAGTTTCTCAGTTCTCAGTTTTTTAATGCCATAATTTTGCCATTTTTGCCATAATGATTATCTCATAATTTTGACTTTTTATATTTAAATTTGTTTTTTTATCTCATAATTGTTTTTATTTCGTAATTTTGACTCTTATGTCATAATGATGATAATATTTTCTTTTTATTGTTATTTTTAATCTTATAAATATTCAATCATTTTTTATTTATTATCTTATAATTTCTATGGTTGATTTTATCTTGAGTCAAAATGATTATCTACTAATTTCGACTTTTTATATTTCAGTAATTTTTTTTATATCATAATTGTTTTTATTTCCTAATTTTGACTTTTATGTCATAATGATAATTATTCAATTTTATTATAAATTTTTTAGTCTTATAATGTACATTTTTATGCCATAATTTAGATTTTTATCTCATAATTATGACATTGTATCTCATAATTTCTATGGTTAATTTAATTTTGTGTCAAAATGATTATCTCAGAATTTTGACTTTTTGCATTTCAAATACATTTTTAATCCCATAATTGTTTTTATTTTGTAATGTAGACTCTTATGTTATAATAATAATAATAATATTTTAATTGTATTGTTTTTTTAAATCTTATAATTATTAAATTTTATTATTTTTTATTTATTATTTCATAATTTCCATGGTTAATTTCATCTTGTGTCAAAATGATTATCTTATCATTTTGACATTTCGTATTTCAATAAAATTTTTTTACTCTCATAATTTTTTTTATTTTAGAATTTTGACTTTTATGTCATAATGATAACTATTAAATTTTATTATTTAATTTTTATTGCATAATTTTGATTTGTATCTCATAATTATGACTTTTTGTATTTCAATAAAATGTTTAATCTCATAATTGTTTTTATTTCATCATTTTGACTCTTATGTCATAATAATAATAATAATAATAATAATTTTTTTTTTTTTTTTAAATCTTATAATTATTAAATTGTATTATTTTTTATTTATTATCTCATCATTTCCATGGTTAATTTCATCTTGTCTCAAAATGATTATCTTATAATTTTGACTTTTTGTATTTCTATAAAAAATTTTTACTCTCATAATTTTTTTTTTTATTTTAGAATTTTGACTTTTATGTCATGATGATAATTGTTCAATTTTATTATTTAATTTTTATTGCATAATTTTGATTTGTATCTCATAATTATGATATTGTATCGTAATTTCTTTGGTTAATTTCGTCTTGTGTCATAATTATTTACTCATAATTTTAACTTATATTTTAATTATTGTTTTTTTTTTATATTGTAATTGTTTTTTTCATATTTTTGCCTTATATGTCATAATGATAATTTTTTAATTTTATTTATTTTTTTAATCTTATAATTATTCAGTTTTATTATTATTTTTTATTATCTCATAATTTCTGTGGTTCTATGGTTATTATTTTTAAATCTTATAATTTTATGCCATAATTATAAGATATTTACATATATAAACATTTTTATCTTATAATTTGTTTTTATTTCATAATTTTGACTTTTTATGTCATAATGATAATCAATTTTATTTTATTCATTTTGATTTTATGCCATAATTATGAATTTATCACATAATTATGACATTATATCTATAATTTCTATGGTTTAGTAAATCATAATTTAATATGACTTTTATGTAATAATTATAACATTTTACATTATAATATGCATTTTTTTTTTTTTTTTTTTTTGATATTGAATATAACCCTTTTCTATCTCTGATTGCAGTCAAGCAGAAATACGCTGAGAATGTTCCTCACAACATGACGGAGAAAGAGTTCTGGACGCGGTTCTTTCAGTCTCATTACTTTCACAGAGACCGGATCAACACGGGCCAGCAGGACATCTTCTCAGAGTGTGCCAAACAGGACGAGAAGGGTACTGCATTTAAGTCTTCAAGAAGTCTTTATTTAATGTTATGAGATCTTATGAACTTTTCGTGTCTTTCTATTCTGATGGAGTTTGTTTCTTCGGATTTTTCAGGCCTGAAGTCAATGGTGACCCAGGGAGTGAAGAACCCCATGGTGGATCTGCTGTCACTCGAGGATAAAACATTAGATGAGGTGAGGGATGTTAAACTCTCAATCACACTTCCTCTGCGTATTGAATCATTTGGTGAAACTAGATCTCTCTGTGTCTCTCTGAAGGGTTACGGGACAGCTACAGTTCCCACTACGTCAAACCCAGCAAACAAAACGCTGAGAGAGAACAGCAACTCTGCCATAATCAAACGCTTCAACCACCACAGTGCCATGGTCCTGGCAGCCGGCCTACGCAAGGCGTGAGTGTCTGAACAGAAGAGTGTGGGTGTTTGTGTTTGCATGTGTCACAGATATAATATTCTCTGTGTGTGTGATGTATAGGGAAGCTCCCAATGATCAAGCCAGTGAGACCAGCAGCACTGATGGGAACTCCAGAGATTCAGATTTCTTCCAGCCACCACTCAAAAAGGTGAAACGCCAATGAACAACAACTTTGATGAATTTTTTGATCCACTTCATATGTTGATTACTATATACATAATAATAGTAATAATAATAATAATAAAATATACTACCAGTCAAAGTTTTTTTTTAAAGTCTCTTCTGCTCATCAAGCCTGCATTTATTTGATCCAAAGTACAGCAAAAACAGTAAAATTTTGAAATATTTTTACTATTTAAAATAACTGCTTTCTATTTGAATATATTTTAAAATGTAATTTATTCCTGTGATCAAATCTGTATTTTCAGCATCATTACTGCAGTCTTCAGTGTCGCGTTATCCTTCAGAAATCATTAAAAAAGAAAAAAAGAAAAGTCAGAGACATTGTTTAAAATTTTGAAATACATATATGCCTATTGTATACAGTATCTATCTATCTATCTATCTATATATATATATATATATATATATTATCATCATTATTATTATTAAATTAAATATAATTAAATTGTCAAATTTTACATTTAAATTAATTTCAATTAATCTATGTATATATAAATAAATAAATAATTACTTTATTTAATATAAAATAAAAATTAGCTTTTGTTATTAAAATAAAAACTTATTATTATTATTATTAAATTATATAGAATTTTGTAAAATTTTACATTTAAATTAATTTCAATTAATCTATGTATATATAAATAAATAAATAATTACTTTTTTTATTTAATATAAAATAAAAATTAGCTTTTGTTGTTAAAATAAAAACTTATCATTATTATTATTAAATTATATAGATTTTTGTCAAATGTTACATTTAAATTAATTTCAATTAATCTGTATCTATCTTTCTATGTATATATAAATAACTAAATAATCTGTTTTTTATTTAATATAAAATAAAAATAAGTTTTTGTTATTAAAATAAATACTTATTTATATATATATATATATATATATATATTTTTTTTTTTTTATTTAATATAAAATAAAAATGTATCATTATTGTTATCATTATTATTATGATTAAATTCTATTAAATATATTCAGTATTCATGAAAAAACGTAAGATTGTTACATTTCCAAAAATTACATATCAATCTTTTTTTTTTTTTTTCAACATGAGCAACACCAAATTCTCATTTTTCATTTTGTGGCTTTTCAGGTGAAATTACAGGAAGCCATCGAGTATGATGACCTGCAGGGTGACTCTGGGCGAAAGACCATCGCTCTGAACCTAAAGAAATCAGACAGGTAAACATCCGGCACCTTTATTCTGTATGTGCCAGGGTTTTGATAATCCTTATATTAAAGGATACCCCCTTTTATCATTTATTATATGCCCCCTTTTATCATGTATTATATCATTTTGAAAATGCCCATTTTGAGTGAAAGCAGAAACATGCTGTTTTCATGCATGTCTCTTTAAATGCAAATGAGCGGCTTCTCCCCGCCCTGTTTTCCAGAATAGGGTTGTGCCTTTACAGCTCGTAGCTCAGATACTCCACCAAATACATCTGTTTGATTTTGATTATCATGTCTGTCACGCTGAAACCATGCGTTATAAACCATATAAGTTTACACTTCTGATATACGGTTTTCTAAGCGCACACATCCGAAGCACGCACACGGCACGTGAGTACTAATGTCTTATTGCGCTTAAACTTGCAAATACACATGTGTTTATGTTAAAAACACACAGGTGTTTAAAAACAAGATCACATCTTTATATTAAAAAGAAAATGACAGCGCTGTGGATGGAAATGTGCAGATTAAGGGACGGTAATATTATAATAAGATCCCTTTACCACATCACCGGGGGAGCGAAATCTGACACGCTAGTTTTTTTCACATGCTTGCAGAAAAAAAGGCTACCAAAACAGATACTGGGTTGTCATTTTTCACATTTTCTGGGTTGGTAGATGCACTGGGGACCCGATCATAGCACTTAAACATGGAAAAAGTCTGATTTTCGTGATATGTCACCTTTTAAGTGTTTTGTATTTTGCAAATGTTTGATCCTGTTAGATATTCCCATGGCCCGGTTCCTCTTCAGTCGCAGCATTACACCACCAGTCAGGACATTATCAACTCCATCAGCATTATCCAGCACGAAATGAGGAACTATAAACCCCGTCTGACACAGGTACATCGAGATCAGTGGTTAAAATCCTGCATTCTAGTCTGTATTTTATTATATGTGACAGTGGACCACAAAATCAGTCTTAAGTAGCATGAGTATATTTGTAGCAATAGCCAAAATTACATTTTATGGGTCAAAATTTTTCTTTTATGCCAAAAATCATTAGGATATTAAGTAAAGATCATGTTCCATGAAGATACTTTGTAAATTTCCTACCGTAAATATATCAAAACTTAATTTTTGATTAGTAATATGCATTGCTAAGAACTTCATTTGAACAACTTCAAAGGCGATTTTCTTAATATTTAGATTTTTTTTTTTTTGCACCCTCAGATTCCAGATTTTCAAATAGTTTTATCTCGGCCAAATATTGTCCTATCCTAACAAACCATACATCAATGGAAAGCTTATTTATCAGCTTTCATATGATGTATAAATCTGAATTTTGAAAAATTGACCCTTATGACTGGTTTTGTGGTCCATGATCGCATATTGTATTTTCCGGCCCGTTTCAGGTGATGTCCAGCAGTGCGGCGAGCTCCGCCATCACAGCGCTCTCACCTGGAGGGGTTCTGATGCAGGGCGGAGGCCAACAGACCATTAACCGTCAGTATTTGATTTCAGACTGTCTCTTCATCCCATCATAATAACAAATGTTGCTTTAGCCAAGACTTTAATCCACTTTTTAATGTAAGAAGTTTAAAATAGGCATTTTACTATCCATTAACGTGATCTATACACTCTTTGTGTTTATTTATGTAGAATTAGTGCCCACTGATGTTCAGAGCGAGCTGAAGCACTTATATACAGCCGCCGGAGAGCTGCTCCGACACTTCTGGTCCTGTTTCCCCGTCAACACTCCGTTTCTGGAGGAAAAGGTCGAGAAATGCACCTTCAGTGACTAATATTTCCAAATTAAAATAATAAAGTAGTATTATTTAGTTGATTTATGTGAATTGATGTGATTTGTTTTATCTGTCCCTTCTGCTCACAGGTGGTAAAGATGAAGTCTAACCTGGAGAGATTCCAAGTGACGAAGCTCCGCCCCTTTCAAGAGAAGATCCAACGGCAGTATTTGAGCACTAATGTAAGGCCACACCCCCTACATTTACTGTAATGGATTCTACTACTTAGAGTAAACATGAATAATTAATGTGTGTCTCGCTGCTATTAGAAAGACAGCCTAGAATTGATTTTTTTTTCTCGGTGTGTGTGGAAGAACTTGTTCAGAATAGTGGACATTGTGGACATGATTAGAAAATGCATTAACAAAATAGCGATATTATAGTCATCTTTGCCGTCAAAAATGACTGCCGTAGGAGATGAATGGAAAATACAAAAAAAAAATCCACAATGAAGCAGTCTTTCATGAAGTTTGAATAGAAACACAAATGCAACATCTAAAAGAAATTGCATTTATTATAACTAGATAAATAGTTTGTCAAGACAAACTTTTTGCTTAAGAAAGCCTAGCCTGAAAGTTTAAAGAAGCTGTAAGAGGTTAAAGTTTTAAACTTTATATAGATTAGATGATTAGCATGTAGTTAGCATGTTTCTAACATTTTTCTAGCATGTTAAGCATGTTTTTAACATGCTAACATGTTTCTAGCATGATTAACATGTTGTTAGCATGTTTTTGGTTTGACTAGCAATTTACTAGCATGCTTCTAGCATGATTAGGAAGTTACTACCACGTTGCTAGTGTGTTTCTAGCATGGCTTGCAAGTCAGTAGCATGTTGCTAGCATGTTTCTAGCATAATTAACGTGTTACTATCATGATAAGCAAGTTGCTAGCAGTAGCATGTTTCTAACATTTTAGCAAGTTGCTAGTATGTTTCTGGCATGTTAAGCAAGTTGTTAGCAGGTTACTAGCCTGATTAGCAAGTTGCTAGCATGTTTCTAGCATGATTAGCAAATTGTAGCATATTTCTAGCATGATTAACATGTTTAGCAAGTTGTTAGCATGTTTCTAACATGATTAACAAGTGGTTAGTATGTTGGTAGCATGATTAGCAAGTTGCTAGCATGTTGTTAGCATGATTAGCAAGTTACTAACATGTTTCTAGTATGATTTAACAAGTTGTTAGCATGTTTCTAGCATGATTAGCAAATTGCTAGTATGTTTTTAGCATGTTTAGCAAGTCGCTAGCATGTTTGAAGTATGCTTAGCAAGTTTCTAGCATGTTTAGCAAGTCGCTAGCATGTTTCAAGTATGATTAGCAAGTTTCTAGCATGTTTAGCAAGTCGCTAGCATGTTTCTAGCATGTTTAGCAAGTTGCTAGCATGTTTCTAGTATGATTAGCAAGTTGCTAGTATGATTAGCAAGTTGCTAGCATGTTTCTAGCATGATTAGCAAGTTTCTAGCATGTTTAGCAAGTCGCTAGCATGTTTCAAGTATGATTAGCAAGTTTCTAGCATGTTTAGAAAGTTGCTAGCATGTTTCTAGTATGATTAGCAAGTTGCTAGCATGATGAAGAAGTTACTAGCATGTTGCTAGTATGTTTTTAGCATGTTTAGCTAGTTGCTAGCATGTTTCTAATAATGTTTGCAAGCTTAGCATGGTCGTGTAATCAATTTTTTGGTCTGTCAATATTTTTAATGCACTTATAGTGCAGATATGTAACACTTTCCTGTGTTTTCTGATTGCAACAGCTAACGGGGCACCTGGAGGAAATGCTTCAGGCTGCGTACAACAAGTTCCAAGCCTGGCAAACGCGCAGAATGATGAGAAAAACCTGAGGAGACGGAGAGAAATCCATGAAAGAGAGAAAAGACTGGGTGAATTTAAAGAGAAAAGGGAGAAGAACAGAGACGCTCTCTCCCAGCTTGGGCCGAATGGAGCCTGATGGGCGGATTTTCCAGCCAATCAGAGCTGGAGGTGCTAGTGAGCATGTCTGCCTGGGGGAGGGGCTTGGAGAAGCAAATTCTGTAATCCTATTGGTCCACGTGGAGATGGGCTGCGCAAGTCACAAATAACTGTAATTATTTTCTTCTCTCTTTACTTTGTTCGTTCCGTTCCGTTTTTTTTGCCTTTCCTGTTTTTTTTTGTTTGTTTTTTTCAGTGGATAATTTCATTTCCTAGGTAAGATGTGACATTTTAACAGTGTTGTATTTCTACAATGACCAAACTGGGCTCAATAATATCGGTGGAAACTCAGGAACTTATAACGTTTAATGCAAAGGACTCAGTTTGAGGGAGAAGCTTTTAAGTCATTGATAAGGAGGACTCTTTACAAATCGGCTATTGCAATCCAGTACAACCCTCCCGAGACTTGAGGCTGATTGGAAATCAGTTGCTCGAGACGCGCCAATGGGAGGAGATATAGCAATACTGTAAAAAAAAAAAAACAAAAAAAAAAAAAAAAATAATAATTTCTATGTAGTGCATTTACTGATCTGTGTACGCCATGAACACGTACACGCTCATCCGCACTGCTTTATAACGTGTCTTCTCTAGCTGCACTGAGTTGTGGATGTTATTGCAAATAAAGTCATGGTTTAAACTGTTCAACTGGTGTCGTGTGTTACATTAAAAGTGCTTCCTCAAAGTACTCAGTTACCCAAGTGTGCATGCAGTGAGGAAGCTGTGTTTTACTGTGAAAACCAGAAGGGGAAGCGCTGTGTTTTCACGGTTTTCGGTCACAGTTTCGCCGTTTCATATTAATGTGATGCTCTAAGTGTGTTTGTGCAGATAAGCATGCTTTTGTGTGTATTAGACCAGGGGTTTTTAATCTTACAGATGCTATGGACAGCTGTATTTTTTCATGTATAAAGACCCAATTTATTTGGTAAAAAAAAAATGAAAAATGTATATTATAAATATGTGTAAAATACTGTTTGGAAGATATTTAGTTTTTATTATGTTACATTATTCATGTTTTACTTACTCACTATATAATAATGATTTTTTTTTTCATTTTATATATAATTTTTAGTGATAATCATTTTTTATTTTTCTTAATCTTTATTATTAATAATTTTTAATAATTAACATATGTAGAACAGTTACCACACATATGGTTTTTCCATTAAAACAAAAATAAAATGAATACAAAATTAAAACCAGTAGTATTGGTAATAATAATCCAATAATTTATATTTTAGTAATAATAAGTAATAATATGTATTTATAAATTGATCATATAAATTATTATAATATTATTATCTTAATTACTACTGGTTTTTATTCCGTATTAATTTAATAGTTTTTGTTTTATATTTTAATCTGTTTATTTATTTATTTTATTTTAATAAATAAAATTATGTTTTTAAACATGCTAAAACCAAACTTTTAAACAGACTTTTGAGCAATAAAGTAATATTTAATAAGATACATTTTTACTAATAATAATTTTTATTTGTATTTATTTGAATCTTTCTTTGTATTATTAATTATTTTTAATTACATTAAAAATATATTATATGTATTTTTTATTATAATTTATATTATTATAATTACTACTGGTTTTATTTTGTTTTCATTTTAATTTTTTTTTTTTACATTCTAGTGGAAAACCCATAAGTGTGGTAGTTGTTCTACATTTTGTATTCATTGTAATTTTTGTTTTATATTTTAATTAATTAATTAATTAATTTACTTATTTTTATTTTAATGAATAAAATTATGTTCTTACACATGCTTAAACCAAACTTTCTGAGCAATAAAGTAATATTAAATAAGATTTTGCACCTTTTACAGTATATAACTAACTTTTATTTTATTTTAATCTTTCGTTTTATTATATATTATTTTTAATAATAAACATAAATGTAGAACAGTTGCCATACATATGTTTTTTCCATTAAAACAAAAATAAAATTAATACAAAAATAAAAACCAGTAGTACTGCTAATAATAATAAAAATAATAATCCAATAATTTATTTTTTATATATATTTACAAATTAATGATATGCATTTATAAATTGATCATATACATTATTAGAATATTATCATAATTATCACAATTACTACTTTTAATAGTTTTTGTTTTATATTTTAATCTATTTATTTTTATTTTAAGAACTAAAATGATGTTCTTAAACATGCTCAAACTAAACTTTTAAACAGATTTTTGGGCAATAAAGTAGTATTTAATAAGAAATCGTTTTTATTTAAATTTAATTTAATTTTAACTTTTTTTTATTAATTATTTTGAATAATTAACATAGATTTAGAACATTTACCACACGTTTCATTAAAATAAAAATTAAATTAATACAAATTAATAATAATCCAAAAATTTATATTTTATATATATTTACAAATTAATAATATGAATTTAGAAATTGATAGTATAAATTATTAGAATATTATTAGCATTTTGTATTCATTTTTATATATATATATATTTATTTATTTTAATCTTTTCTTTTTTTATATATAAATAAAATTATGTTCTTAAACATGCTAAAACCAAACTTTCAAACTGATTTTTGGGCAACAAATTAATATTTAATAAAATTTTGCACCTCTTACGGTATTTCACTAATCAAATCAAATATAAACCAATTTGTTGCGTGTTAACTCCTTTGTATTGTTCTCCAACTGTATGCATCAGAACTGATGCAGTAATCAATACTGTTGCAGGTTATAATAACTTCTCAAGACCCACCATACAGTTTAGTTTAGTCATTCTGCACGTGCATTTGGTGATGGCTATCTTTATATAATAAAATTCATACATATAAATCCGAATCTGATGCTTAAACACATTAACTACAAGGTCGTAAGATGTTTGAGGGTAGAATCTTAGCTATTTTTGCTTGCTGATGTAACAGGCTTTATTCTCCTGGGCATCTCGAATATCAATCAATACCAGCAGCAAGAGCTTTTAATGGACCCATGGACCCCAATTTACTGCTGGGACACCTACGCGTCTCTTACAGGCATTTGTTTGTAAAGCAGATGTTTTTAGATGAAACTTGAACGTTTAATGATTAGAAGATTTATTTATTTTGTTTAGTATTTATTTAGTATGTAAAACTCCACAAACACTTAATAACAAGTGCTGTCCAAAGGCGCCAGAAATAGTTCCCTTCTCTGAGTGAGAATCACTGCGCGTCGAAATGTGTGGAGCCTTATGGGAAAGTAGCACCGGTCACTTTTTCAGTCAGCTGTCAAACACTGCAGGAGTCACGGCGGCACAAACACATCATGATCTTCACTTTACACAAAATGTGATTCGTTTTTACAACATTTCTGGAAATTTCGCGGATTTAAATGCGCCTGGAGCTCAGGAGGAGGTAAAACGCGTTTTTATACGTTTTAAATACTTTATAGAAATACTTGAGGTGACACATTTAACGTTACCAACTCAGACAAGTTAACGTAACGTTAAGTTTAAACTTTTGTAGTTGCGAAGTAAATAACGTTTAAAAAGTCTTATTTCTTGCCTTAAACGTGTTAATGACAAAACATTGAGGACTTACGTTACTCATTAGGAGGAGAAATAGAAACTAAAACGTTGTTAGTTGTGAAAGTTACCCGAGCTTCCAGCTCAGAATCAACTTTCACATTTATTAAAGCTATTTAAAGGCACAACGTGGTCAACAAACTTCAATAAACACGGTTTTATTCGATGTTTTTGGCTCTTTTGGCGAGTTTTAAGCTCAGATCTCGTGATTGACAGTCATGCTAACTGTTAATCGGCTAACGCGTCGCTTTGATTTGTAACTTCTAACTTAGGTTCACTTTTATAAAGTGTTTTACAAACTGAATGGTAGTTAAATGTGTGTTTCAGACGAAGGGGAAGTGGTAAAATGAGTGTATTTGCATGAGCTGGTGAGCGTTTTTTCTTTTCTGCTTACTGTCAAATGTGTGAAAAACAAATTAAGTAAATAAAAGTTTCCCAACAGATGAGATGTTTTGCATCTGTCACTCTTATATTGGGGTTTTGTCGTGTATCTGGTTAATTTAGGCATTGTTTTATATTATATAGTTGATGCAGTAATCTAGTTGTATGTAAAAGTCATGCTTTTTCAATTGGATTTCGCTGGAAATCATATGACACCGAACAGGGTTGTGTTTCAAAACCTAGTGAGCTCAGTGTGCTGCCTACTGAGGGCGCATTTTTGGGTATTAGCTAAGTCAAGGCTGCTGTGTGACTGTTCAAAATTCTGTGTGAAGACTTAATGTGGCCTAAAAGCCAGACTAAATGAACTAAACCTGCATGAGTGTTTGTGTACCCTCTCACAATTTGCTAAATATTTGCGCTTGTTTTTGTAACCAGCATGCCATGCATGTGTAGGAATGCATTTATGATGCATCGAAATGCTGTTTGGTTAGACAGACATGCCGCATGTGCTGATTCCCACTAAAACAACCCAATGTTGTTTCCTCTCAGACCGGTGCAGGATGATTCCTGTGGTTCCTGTGGAGGCCGGCACTCATGTCCTGGCAGAGTTTGACTGTCTGGACCCCCTTCTTTCCGCACTGCGGCTGGATTCGGGACGAATCAAAGTAAACCACACATTTACCTACTCAACTATTGTGAAAGACTAAAAGTTTTGATTGTAACAGGTTTTATGGCATCTGATATTCAAACTGACCCGAACTGTGGTTGGTGCTGTTTACTTTTCAGTGAGCGTGATAAAACGTGTTTCAGTTTCTGTTCTGTTTATTTGATTTCCTGCAATAAGAATTATTTTGCTTATGGAGAATAAGTGGATGAATCTAAGAAAAACATGTTCGAGTTGTCTTTCACCCCAAAAAACAAGGAAAAAAAATCTGAAAATATATTTTGCATGAAGAAAATTACAATTACATTTACAATTACAATACATTTTGTTTTGCATTGCGACATTACAGTTTTAGCTTAAATTAGTGAATAAAATAAAATATTATAATAATATTATAATGATAATTTTAAAGAAATTAAGTTGTTTTTTTTTAAAGCAGTACAACAAAAAAATTATGATTTTAATATTTAAATATTATAGCTAATATAATAATACTAATTTAAATTTTACACAATTAATTTCATTTACATTTCAATAGTGAGAGTATTTTTTTGCATTACATTAATCACAATTTTTAAATTGTCATGACAGATATCTTCATAGCCATTTTATTTAATCAAAAAATGTGTATTATTATTTTATATTAATATTAGTACTGTTTATTATATTATTTTCTTTCTTCTTGGCAGCTTAAATTACTGAAATAAAATAAACTGATAATATAACAATAATTTTAAAGAAATTAAGTTATTTTTCTTTTAAATTCAGCATAAATTAAAAAACAGTACAACAAGAATGTATCATTTTAATATATAAATATTATAACTAATATAAAAATACTCATTTAAATTTTACATAATTTCATTTGCATTTCAGTCATTAGAATGTTTGTTGCGTTATCTTAATGAAAAGGTCATGACATTATAATTGTATTGTATTCTAATTGTCATGACAAATATTTTCATAGCTGTTTTATTTAATCAAAAATATTTTATAATACTTTATATTATTTGTTTATATTATTTTCTGGTTCTTGGCAGCTTAAATTACTGAAATAAAATAAAATTTAATGATAATATAATGATAATTTGAAAGAAATTGTTATTTTGATATGAAAATGATTATCATTTTAATATAAATATTAGAACTAATGACAATACTAATTTGAAAATTAGGATTTTTTTTTGTTGCATTACATTAATAACTTTTCTAATTGTCATGACAAATATTTTCATAGGCCTTTTAAGCAAAAATATTTATATTATTATTTTATATTAATAGTTATTTTATTTATTTTATTATCTTTCCTGTTCTTGGCAGCTTAAATTACTGAAATAGCAGTTTTATTTAAGCAAAACTATTTATATTATTATTTTATAATAATATTTATATTATTTATTTATTTATATTATTTTCTTTTTTGTTCTTGGCAGCTTAAATTACTGAAATAAAATATAATATAATGATAATATAATTATAATTTTAAAGAAATTGTTATTTTTCTGTTAAATTTCTGTACTCAAAAGCAGTACAACAAGAATGTATCATTTTAATATATAAATGTTATAACTAATATAATACTGTTTTTAATTTTACATATAATTAATTTAATTTACATTTCAGTATTTTTCATCTTTTTTTTTTGCATTACATCAATGACAATTTTTTAATTTAATTTAAAAATGACAAATATCTTCATAGCCCTTTTATTTAAGTGAAATTATTTATATTTTTATTTTATATTGATATTAATGTTATTATATTATTTGTTTATTTTATTTCCTTTCTTGTTCTTATCAGATTTTGTGAGATTCTCTTTAATATCTTTCTGTCTCCATCTGTGTATCTCGCAGTGCACATGTCTCTCCGTGTCCAGGAAGTGGCTGGCTCTGGGCACGTCTGCCGGAGGCCTTCACCTCATTCAGAGAGATGGCTGGAAGCAGAAACTCATTCTCACACACAAAGTACACACAACTAAATCATTTCACAAGTTCCCCTTTAACACAGTTAGTGATTGAGTTGGTGCACAAAACTATCAGCAGTGTCGAAATACTGTTGTCCGGTTTTATCAGTTAGATATAAATGTACTTGCCTTAGGGCTGCATGACTAATCAAAATAAGACCAGGAACTGTCATATGGCTTAGTGTGATTATCAGTTTGTCACAGTAAATGCTGCTTCCCAAAAACTCAAAAGTTTAGTGTTTGGAAATGAAGAAATTAGGACAGCCATAAATATTAGTGTTGTAATTTTGCAGTTGTAATGTGTGTGTGTGTGTGTGTGTGTGTATATATATATATATATATATATATATATATATATGGTCAAATAATACAATATTTATATTTCTTATTTCATTTTTTTAGGTTTTCATATAATAATAAGTATAATAATAACAATAAGAGTAATAATAGTATTATATATTTTTGTTTTTGTTATTATTATTTTTTTCACATTTTAAATAACAATTACGTTTTTAATTAGAAAAATTGCAAAAGAAAAATGTTTTCTCAAATCATGCAGGCCTAATTTGTGTGTTTAAACATTTTGCAATCTGCAACAGTATGTGCATGACTTACTTGCTTTTTCCTGTGCTTATAAATAGTTATTGATCACAAAGTCATACAGGATAGTCCAGTGGCATCATCTTACACTTATGTCAGGGTTTAGAGCGCATCATGCTCCGCTTTGACCTGTGAAAAGTGTTTTTACAAGCTAGAAAGCAGGAAGTGTGCACAGACAACAGTGAAAAAAAGGAAACTTAGTCTCTGGATGCTCTTGAAAAAAATGGTGTAAATTTATAATAACAGCCATATCATTTTCTGAGTGAAAATAAAAGTAAGTTCTGCTTTTTTTTTTTTTTATAGGAAGGCTCAGTCACGCAGGTCTCATGCTGCCCCCATGATGAAGACTTTATCGCTGTAGCAACAAGGTATTCATGTTCACCCCATATTATATGCGCTTCCGGTGTTTTTGGTTGCCAATTTGGACTATTTGTTGTGTGTGTCCCCAGTCAGGGTTTGGTGGTGGTGTGGGAGCTGCATTTGGAGCGGCGTGGCCGCCCTGAGCGCGTCTCTGTGTCCTGGGAGCACCGTGGACAGACAGTAACATCTCTGTGCTGGGACACCGTGGCACTAAGAGTGTTTGTCGGAGATATCGGAGGGAAAGTGTCCTGCGTCCGGGCTGGGTCATCTAAACTCGGGAAGGTATAAGAAAAGAATGAAAATTTCCTGATAATTTACTAAGCCCCATGTCTTCCAAGATGTTTATCTCTTTCTTTAGTCTTCAATCACAAAGAAATTAAGTTTTTTGAGGAAAACATTCCAGGATTTTTCTCCATATAGTGGACCTCAATGGGTTGAAGGTCCAAATTGCAGTTTTAATGCAGCTTCAAAGGGCTTAACATGATCTAATCTAGCAAAAGAATCTGCCATTTTCTAAAAAAAATTTACATTTATATACTTTTTAACCACAAATGCTTGTCTTATGCTGCCTCGACTTCACACTTCACGTTGGAATCACGTTGGAAAGGTCACGCGTAATGTGGGACCATAACATTGCAGAGCTAGTGCAAGATGAGCATTTGTGATTTAAAAGTATATAAATTTATGCCTTTTATATCCTTTTTTTTTATTATATGTTTTAAGCTTTTTTAAATTTCTAATCAATACAACAGAATAAGAACAAGTAGAATAAGTTACCAATCAAATGAAATTAGTATTAGCAAATTAATTTGTACTACAGAGGTGGCACAGAAGAACACAAAAGTGGCTTGTAGGTGTATTTTCATTTGTTTAATGAGGCTCAGATGTGGCATGAGTGCAATCAAATTAATGTTTTAAATATAAAATTTTGAATATAGAAATATTAAATGATTTAAATAACTGAAGAGATACTTTACAAATGAAACTAAATCTACCAGTAGGCGGCGGCAAGTCACTGATTTAATTACTGAATCATTCATTCATTTGATTCGTTCGAATGGTTGATTCATTCAGGAATAAAGCAAGTTTTTTTTTTATGAATGGGAAATTGAATCGACTCACTAGATTCGTTTACAAATGCACATTCATTCATAAACAAAACACCACTGTGTTTGAATGGAGATGCGCAGCGGCTCAGTTGTGACTTGTTTCAGACTATTTTTGACGATGAAATAGAGCAAAATCAGGCTATAGTGTTACAGTCAGACAATGTAGTCACTTAATATTAACTTCTTGTGTATTTAACTGTTCTATTAAATCAATATCTCATTTACAAACTCATTAAAAGCTGTCACTCATCTTAGTTCATCGCGATTTCACTATAGATATAGTCCACTATATTCCATTATAATCAACAAAGCTTTCTACGCTGCACAGTGAATCTCTTATTTACACTCTCTCTACACTTTGTGTATGAAAGGATTGGTGAGTTATGTCTGTGATACATTACTCAACATTGCAAAAACATGTAAAAACCTTTGAAGCTCCTCTCAGTGCAAACACAAATATACTGAGTCGGGTCAGTCGACTGAAATGGTCGCACTGTTGAGCCCTGCAGTGTCGCATGGAAATTGATACATTTTTCAAGGTTTTTTTGATGAATAGAAAGTTAAAAGCGTTTATTTAAATTAGAATTTTTTTTGTAACATTATAAATATTTTTTACTGTCACATTTGATTAATGCACTTTTGCTGAATAAAAATATTCATTACTTTAAAAAAAATGACTGATCTCAGACTTTTGAACACTATTGCATTTTACTTAAATGATAATCAGTGATTTTAATCTGTGCTTGTGTGTTTCTGTTTGTTGTCGTCCAAACAGGGCTCTGCGTTTGTGATCTTCCCAGTTCAGACCATCACCACAGTGGATTCACGTGTCGTTCAGCTGGGCTATTCGGACGGACACCTGGTGGTCTCGTCTCTCAGCCGCTGCTACCTGTGTGACACAGAGAGGTGTGTGTGTTTGTGGAGACATGGGCTGACACATGTCCAACAAGTATACTGACAATTAGTTTAAAAAAAATGAAAAGTACTCGCTGAGATGATCATTAGAACATTTTTAACACATATGTACATTTTATTTGAACTAAGGTATTTATAGTCAAAATTGTTTGAACAGAAAGATTTTTAATGTTTTTTAAAGAAGTCTCTTCTGCTCACCAAGCCTGCATTTATTTGATCCAAAGTACAGCAAAAACAGTCAAATTTTAATATTTTTACTATTTAAAATAATTGTTTTCTGTTTGAATATACTTTAAAATGTAATTTATACCTGTGATTTTAAAGCTGAGTTTTTAACATCATTACTCCAGTCACATGATCCTTCTGAATTCATTCTAATATTCTAATTTGCTGCTTAAAAAACATTTATTATTAGATTTTTCAGGTTTCTTTGATGAATAGAAAGTTCAGAAGAGCAGCATTTATCTGAAATAAAAATATTTTGTAACATTATAAATGTCTTTATCATCACTTTCTTTTGATCAGTTTAAAGCATCCTTGCTAAATAAAAGTATTAATTTCTATAAATTCCCCATACCTGATTTCATACCTGAATTTTCATTTCGTTTAATTTACGTTTAATATGCATTTTAATCTAAGTTATGGTCTGAGGACATTGGGGACAATGTGATATCAATATCTAGCAATATTGCTATCAAAAATTATATCACAATGCACTGATGTTCTAGTGTCATACACTACCAGTCAAAAGGTTTTTGTAAGATTTTGAACAGTAAGATTTTTAATGTTTTTAATTTCTATAAATTAAGATTAATAATCCTCAAAAAAATGTACACAGCTGTTTTAAATATTGGTAATACTACTAATAAAAATGTTTCTTGAACAGCAAATCAGCTTATTAGAATGATTTTTTAAGGATCTTGTGACACTGAAGACTGGAGATGCTGAAAATTTAGCTTTGACCACAGGAATAAATTTAATTTTAAAATATATTCAAATAGAAACAGATATTTTAAATAGTAAAAAATATTTTACAATATTACTGCTTTTGCTGTTCTTTGGATCAAATAAATGCAGGCTTGGTGAGCAGAAGAGACTTCTTAAAAAAGCATAAAAAAATCTTACTGTTCAAAAACTTTTGATTGGTAGTGTATGACAGTAGAACATTAGTGCATTTTGATATTATTTTTGATAGCATTTTGCTAGATATTGATATCACATTGTCCCCAATGTCCTCAGACCATAACTTAGATTAAAATGCATATTAAACATAAGATAAACGAAACGAAAATTCATATGAAACCGATGAAATTTCACTCTGTTCCTGTCTCTTTTCTACTCTCAGGGAGAAGTTCTGGCGTGTGGGTAATAAAGAGCGAGATGGAGAGTTTGGGGCATGTTTTTTCCTGCAGGGTCCTGCGGGTCAGCGAGGTCAGGCGCTGCTGTACTGCGCCCGGCCTGGCTCCCGCATATGGGAGGCCAGTTTCAGTGGCGAGGTCTTGAGCACACACCAGTTCAAACAGCTGCTGGCCTGTCCACCGCTGCCCCTCATCTCTTACAAGTGAGTGTTTGTGCGTTTAACGCTAACTTGTGACCTCATTTGTGTTTGTCGATTTGCCTCTTAGTTCTGCATCTCCAACCTTTTTCTCTCTAAAATATAATGTTTGTGCATTTTTACTTACTTCGTGTTCAGGGATGAGCCACATTTTAACCCCACACAGACGAGTCCACAGTCTCTGGCTTTCCCAAGACTCCTTCAGTTTGGGTAACCACTCCCTGTACTATCATAAGACAAGACCTTTAGTAAAGGCATAGTATTTCATTCCTGATATAAAGATATATGAAGATAAGGTCTCAGGTTAGAAAGGGTTTTAGGGTTAATATTTGACTTGAGAATTTTGTATGTTTCTTAGTGATCAAAACCTTCTCACCTGGACCGATTCAGCCATCTACATCTTCACACCTCACAGTGGTCAGGTTCTGCTGTGGACAGAGGTTAAAGGTGAGAGGTCATTGTTTAACCTATAAAATACATTTTACATACTTTTGAAAAATGTATGATATTACTGATATTACAGCTCATGGTTCTTTATCTGTCTTCCCAAAATATTTAATATAAAATTAGCAAAAGTTTTATAATAATGGAGTATAAATTAGTAATAATATAAAATAAATATAATTAACATAAAACATAGAAATGTATTTTAACTTTTTTTTAAATTAACAATATAGTTTTATATATATATTTTTTTCTATTTTTATAAAGGTTAACATATACATTTAAAAGCTATCTATATAAAAATATGTTTTATATTAATTTATATTATATATGTATATATATATGTATGTGTGTGTATATGTGTATATATGTATATATATATATATATAATTAATAGCCAAAATATGTTAAAATAAATATTTGATATATATAAAATTAATAGGCAAATATATTAACATAAATGTTTGATATAATTTATATAATAGATATAAAAGTTAGATTTAGATTTAATTATATATATATATATATATATATATAAACATACATAAGTGTAACAATAACTTCATAAAAATAAAATATACATTTTACGTATTTTTGAAAAAATATTAAATGATGTTACTGATATTACAATCTTCCTAAAGATATTTAATATACAATTTGCATAATTTCATAATAATGTAATAATAATATAAAGATAAACATAATTAACATATAGCATATAAATATATTTAAACAATATTTTTAAAAGGTAACAATAGAATTATATATATTAATTATAATTCTAGAAATTAATACTTTTATTTAGCAAGGATGTGTTAAATAAAAAGTGATAGCATAGATTTACATTGTTAAAGATTTATATTTTGAATAAATGCTGTTCTTTTTAACTTGTTATTCATCAGAGAATCTTGGGAGAAAAAAAAAAAGAATCACAGGTTCTAAAAAACATTTGGCAGCACAACTGTTTCCAACACTGATCATTCTAATAATAAATCAGCATATTAGAATGATTTCTGCAGGATCATGTGACACCTAAGACTGGAGTAACAGCTGATGAAAATTCAGCTTTGCATCACAGGAATAAATTATATTTCAAAGTATATTAAAATAAAAACCATTATTTTATATTGTAATAACATTTTGCAATATTACTGTTGTTTCTGTATTTTTGATCAAATAAATGCAGCCTTGATGAGCACACGACCCTTCTTTAAAAAAGTCTTACTGATCTCAAACTTTTGAGCGGCAGTGTATAGAATTTGTTTTTTGTAAATGTTGTATGACCTGATTTTACAGCTCTTGGATCTGTATCTGTTTTTTTCTCTCTATAGATGTGGTGGAGATTTCAGTTTTCCGCAACGAGCTATTTTGTCTACATGGTGATGGACGTTTGTCTCACCTGTCGCTGATGTCACCTGAGCGCTGTGTGGAGCGTCTGATGAAGAGGGAGAACTGGACGTTTGCCGCCACTGTCTGCTGCATGTTTCAGCACGCCATTATTACATCCAGGGTACACATACAAACACCAACACAATTAATATGCCTACTCTTTCACATACTATTTTAAGAAGGCCGCAGTATGCATTAAATATTACATTAGCGCTCCATTCTAAATATAATCTCTCTCTTTTGCATTTCCTCATTAGGCCAGGAAGTCTCTCCCCATTGATCGCTTGGAGCAGCTCAAGGCTCAGCTAAACTCTGCCTCCCAGCAGCAGCTGATTGGTCAGCTGGAGGAAGTGATCAGCAAATTGGAGCCACTGGACTCTGCCTGCAGCAGCCGCAGGAGCAGCATTTCCTCACACGTGAGTTCAAAAACACAGAGGCATATGTGTAGATGCACGTTTTCAAAATGAAAATGTCTCTTACGAATGTGCGCAGGAGAGCTTCAACGTTCTGGACTGCGGCATCTACCGCGTCATCAGCCGAAGAGGCAGCCAATCAGACGATGACGCCAGCTCCCTCACCAACCAATCGATGCTCGAGGAGGAGCGGCTGAGAGAGTTCAGTTTCACCGAGGAGGAGCAGGTGGAGAATGGTGAGACTGAGGGAGAGGCACAGAAAAATGGAGAGATCGATTTCAAACCTAAAAGCAAGTTAGCAGTGTCGGGCTCGCTCAGTGGGAATTATGTGTCTTGATACAGGAAGTAGTCCACTCACATTTCATTACTGATCAGAAAGTACGGAAGCTTGTTTATGCAATGGGATTTAAAAAAAAAAAAAAAAAAGAAAAACAGGTAATTGCAGCTTTTCATCTCAGACTTTTTCTTAGAATTGCAAAATGAAAACTCTGAAGTTTACTTGCACCTTGCAGAATTTGCTAAATGTAAATTATTTTACCAAAATAAGAGGGATCATGCAAAATGCATGTTATTTTTTTATTTAGTACTGACCTGAATAAGATATTTCACATAAAAGACTTTAAATATATTCCACGAGAAAATAATAGTTTAAATAGTAAATTTATAAAAATTACCCTTTTCAGAAGTTTACATATACTTGATTCTTAATATTGTGTTGTTACCTGAATGATCCACAGCTGTGTTCTTTATTTAGTGATAGTTGTTCATGAGTCCCTTGTTTGTCCTGAACAGTTAAACTGCCTGCTGTTCTTCAGAAAAATCCTTCAGGTCCCACAAAATCTTTGTTTTTTCCAACAATGACTGTATGATTTTGACATCCATCTTTTCACACTGAGGACAGGTGAGGGACTCATATGCAACTATTACAGAAAGTTCAAACACTCACTTATGCTCCAGAAGGAAACACGATGCATTAAGAGCCAGGGGTAAAAACTTTTGAATGGAATGAAGATGTTTTGCCTAAATATCGTATTGTTTTCATTTAGTACTGCCCTTCAGAAGCTACAGAAGAGACTTACATGTTTCCCAGAATACAAAATAAATTAAATTTACCCTGATCTTTAAATTCAAAAAGTTTTCACCCCCTGGCTCTTAATGCACTGCGTTTCTTTCTGAGGCATCCGAGAGTGTTTGAACCTTCTGTAATAGTTGCATATGAGCAGTGTTGGGCATGTACCTTTAAAAAAGTAATTAGTTATAGTTACTAGTTACTTTTCACAAATAGTAACTGAGTTAGTAACTGAGTTACATCATTATAAAAGTAACTAATTACCAGGCAAAGTAACTATTGCCTTACTTAAAAAAAAAAATCTAATTTAATATAACTATAAAATAAATATAAAACATTGTACACTAATCTACACTATTTTAATGTTGTTGTGGGCAGTGTTGGGAATGTTACTTTGAAAATTAATTAGTTATAGTTACTAGTTACTTCTCACAAATAGTAACTGAGTTAGTAACAGAGTTACATCATTATAAAAGTAACTAATTACCAGGTAAAGTAACTATTGTGTTGCTTTTTAAAAAAAACAAAATTTTTAAATATATTAAATAACTTGGATGACCCCAATATTAAATATGTTAAATGAATGAAATTTTAATGAAATTAATTACATTTTTAGTTTACTCACCAGACTAATATTAAATATCTGATATAATATTATAATTATAATTAGCATTCAACTTTAGCCATTAGAACTTTAGTAATTAGAATAACCATGTATGAATGCATGTTTGTCATGTTGACTGAACTTAGGACTGGTGGTGATATTGTTTGTAATTTAGTGTTTCTAGGAACGTCTTGTTACTACCACGAATTCTACTATTAATAACAATATTAAACACACTAAGGTTTAATGAGCTGCTGGGTTCATGAATATTAATCACGGTGTCTGCGTTCGCTCTAACTGGTTTGCTGTAATCAAAACAGGGACGATAATAGGTGAGCGCCAGCCAATGAGATTGCTGTTTGCACATTAGTTCCGCCTACTACCGGAGAAACAGCAGTTCTTAAAAGCTGAAGTATTTCAAAGGAGCTCCGTTGTTTTGAGAGAAAAATACAACAAAGAATATCGTTTACACGTAGCGCGTCAATTCTGCATGGTATAAGACTGTATCTTTCTTTGGGTGTGTGAGACAAAGTGACGGCTAGTCGTGTGCCTTCACGCTAGAGTTTACAGCTCGTCAAATACACGTACGCTGCGCATCCATTCAGATGAACTAAAAAAAAAAATTATAATAATATTATAATAAATGATAGTAACGCCGTATTTTATTGGCAGTAATGGTAACGGCGTTGTAACGTAGGAAACAGTAATTCGTTTGATTACTCGTTACTGAAAAAATAACGCCGTTAGTAACGCCATTTATTTATAACGCCGTTATTCCCATCACTGCATATGAGTCCCTCAGTTGTCCTTAGTGTGAAAAGATGGGTCTCAAAATCAAACAGTCTTTGTTGGAAAGGGTTCAAATGCACAAAAATGCTGAAAAAGAATTTGTGGATCCTGAAGGATTTTTTTGAAGTACAGCGGAAATTTAACGTTTAATGATAAACAACTATCACTAAACAAAAAACACACAGCTGTGGATCATTCAGTTAACAAGACAGTATTAAGAATCAAGCGTATGTAAACTTTTGAACGGGGTCATTTTTATAAATTCAACTATCGTTTTCCCTTGTGGACTATGTGTAAACATCTTTTATGTGAAATATCTTATTCAGGTCAGGTCCCTCTTATTTTGGTAAGATAATTAACATTTTGCATTTGACTTCAGCTGTATATTGATATAAACTTAACAATTTAAACACAATTGTGATTTTGTAAATTTGTAGAATTGGGAGATAAATTGTTGCAATTACTTACTTTTATTTTTATCTTGTGTTGAAAACGACCTTCCATAAGAAAGATTTTCTTCAACACATAAAATTATTTAGCCTATAAAACTACACAGAAAGTGTAATGACCGATTTTACTAATTTGGCATATTTCAGATTAAATCTGGATAATAAATGAGAAAAACAAATGTAAACGGGGAATTATTGGAAGTAATTTCAGTGCAGAGCAAGTGTCTTTTATCCATTTGTGACAAATTGTGGACAGTAAGACTAGGGATGTGTATAAAGATACTAAGTGAGTTTAATTCCAATTTTAAAAGCAAAAAATTCTGAACAAAGCAACAAACTGTGTCGTTTTATAGTAGTAATTGTATGTCAGTGTGTTGTATGTCAAATATATTTTGCAATAAAATACACTAAAAACATCAATGAGCTGTAGTTTAATCATTTATCTGGTGTTTTGAACTTTTTGATCTTTTCCTGATCGTTATTATCTGCTTTATTCTGTGCTTTGGCTTAATTGTCCCACATCTTCTGACTTAATTCTCGGTCTCTTTCCAATCATCCCTCTATCATTTCATCTCCTCCTTTTGCTATCCTGCAGACTCTCAGTCTGTACGTGGAGAGGGCGACAGGTCAGACCTCAGCTTGCAGTTTCTGCCGCTGCCTTTCCGCTCAAAACCCCCACGAGTGGCCCTGCAGGCTGTTCGAGACAGGTACACACACACTCACACTCATACAGCTGTCCCTAAAAACTGTGATAATTTCACTTCCTCTTAAATTTCACACCAGACCCAGTCTGCTTTGCTCTGATTGGCTGGATCACAAGGAAATAAAAGTCAACCGAAGAGTCAAACTTTTTTTTATGCTTATTAAAATGCAGCTGCTGATACCCAGGTTATTTTTAAAAACTGTAACTTCCTGTTTCATCGTAGTGTCACATTTCTTTGTCTCATTGTCTCATATTATGCTGATGCGTGTGATTGGTAAGGTAGCAAGTTATTTCTGCTCTTTATTTACTTTATGCGAAATCAGCGGCTTTTATTTCCTTATATTTTGTGCTGTCATTGGCGATTTTGATGACAATCTCAGTGTTTTGTGTTTGCGAATGTGTCAGTGTTTCGAGCTTTGTGAAGAAGACCACCGAGAAGATCAACACGCTTCAGATGAACGCAGACCTGTGGCCTCGGCCTGACCTCAGGGAAGGGGTTCAAGGGGAGGTCACGGCCACAGTGACCCCTCTTCCAGAAGAAGTCGAGCATGAGTGAGTCTGGATTACTTTTTGACTCTGTACTGATGTTTTCTGACTGCTGCTGTTGGTGTTTTGTATACTCACATTGTTTTAATTGTGGTTTTTTTGATTGTCTCTCTAAGATTGAACGCTGAGCAGTCCAGCGCGGAGTCTGAGCTGCAGGAGTTGAGGGCCGCCACAAAGAAAGCCATGTGAGTTTAAAGGAGCGCTGCTTCGTATTGGTGCATACAGGCAGGACAAGCTGAATTCTAAGCTAATGAATGTTTCCATATAATACATTGATGAGAGAATTATACATTTTTGGTTATCAGTATACAGTACCATTCAAGTAATTAATACATTTTATTCAAAAAGGATGTACAAAACTGATCAAAAGTAACAGTAAAAACATTCAGAGTATTAATAAATGTTTCTTAAGCATCAAATCAGCATATTAAAGAGGCCTATGTGACACTGAAGATGCTGAAAACTCAGCTTTACATCACAGGAATAAATTACATTTTAAAGTATACTTTATAGTTATTTTGAATTACAATAAAATTTCAAAATAGTATTGTTTTACTGTGCTTTTGATCAAGTGAATGCAGGATCGGTGAGCATAGGAGACTTCTTTCAAAATCTTACCAACCTCAAACTTTTAAGTGGTAGTTTAGTCAATAATCATTTTTTATTTTATCATAAGAATTATGTTAAAATACACTACCAGTCAAAAGTTTTTGAACAGTAAGGTTTTTAATGATTTTTAAAGAAGTCTCTTCTGCTCACCAAGCCTGCATTTATTTGATCCAAAGTACAGCAAAAACAGTAACATTTTAAAATATTTTTACTATTTAAAATAACTGTTTTCTATTTGAATAGATTTAAAAATGTAAAAGCTGAATTTTTAGCATCATTACTCCAGTCACATGATCCTTCAGAAATCATTCCAATATTTACATTTGCTGCTCAAAAAACATTTTTTATTATTATCATGTTGAAAACTGGAATTGGAAATTGGAATTTTTTCAGGTTTCTTTAATGAATAGAAAGTTCAGAAGAACAGCATTTATCTGAAATAGAAATCTTTTGTAACATTATAAATGTCTTTATCATCACTTTTGATCAATTTAAAGCATCCTTGCTTAATAAAAGTATTAATTTCTGTCTAAAAAAAAAAATTATACTGACTCCAAGCTTTTGAATGGTGTTGTGTATAATGTTACAAAAGCTTTTTATTTCCGATAAATGCTGATCTTTGGATCTTTCTATTCATCCAAGCATCCTGAAAAAATGTACTCAACTGTTTTAAATATTGATAATAATAATAATTTCTTGAGCAACAAATGATTTCTGAAGGATCATGTGACACTGAAGACTAAAAATTCAGTGATGCTGAAAATTCAGCTTTGATCACAGTAATAAATGATATTTAACATATATTCAAATAGAAAGCAGTTATTTTAAATAGTAAAAATATTTCACAATATTACTGCTTTTGCTGTATTTTGGATCAAATAAACGCAGGCTTGATGAGGAAAAGAGACTTCTTTAAAAAAACATTAAAAATCTTACTGTTCAAAAACTTTTGACTGGTAGTGTACATTAATTCAAAAGAGAAATTATGTATTGATTATGCACCATTTTGTTGTGTTTAGCCTTTTCCTGTTCATTTTAAAGTGTGACAAAGTACATATATTTAAATTTGGTCTGAAATATAGCATGTTGTACTAATTGAAAATGCTACCCAGTCACTGTAGTTGCTTTTCCTGTTCACTGAACTGTTATTAGAGTTGATTTTATGTATTCCTCTGCAGCTCTCAGATCCAGGACCCCATGGTGTTACTGGACCCCATCTGCCTAAGTAATGTACTTCAAGAGTGGGCTCCAGTTCTGGAGAGGGTCCTGGGCCCAGAGGATCACACCAGACTTGAAGAAATAACAACTCAAGAGGACAAGACCCTGGAGGAGGAAGAACTTGTTTCATCAATGTCCTGTTGCGTCGTGGTTCAGCCAGATATATACTCTCCTAACCTGGATGAATCCGCAACGCTCACTGAAGAAGAGGACCTTGGCGAAAGCATCCCTTGCTCCACCGCCCCAGTCAGAGCTTTCCCACTTCTGGCGAACCATGTTGAACTAATACAGCTGTTTTCCCCCAAACCTCTGCCTCCTGACCTCCAGGCTGACCTCTCGCAGCTGGCCTGTCTTTATCTGGAGATGGGCTGTCCTGGTAGAGGAGGGGTGGAAAACGTGTGTGTTTTCCTGAGGAGGTACTTCTTCCTGTTAGACCAGGAGAGAGTGAGGAAGATGTGTATGCTGCGATACAGAGAGCACCGCGAAGTGATGAAGGCGTATATTGCTGGCATGCTGGGTAAGTTTGTATTGTATTTGTAAGGTGTTTTAACTGTAATAATTTGGTGCATTCAAGTCCTACTGGAATTTTTGTTAATATAACATAAATGATGTCTCTTAGTGAAATATGAAGTGGAAAACCCATTAAAGATTTTAAAATATACATATTTTGGACTATGGGGGGTGGCATTATTTCGATAATGTGAAAAGGTTGCACTCAGTGAGCTACTGCCGCTTCCTGTTGCTATTTTTACCGCAACACAACTGTGAAAATAAATTACTGATATGTTGCCACATTGTTCGGCTTTTGGCTGTAATTTTCAGTCGAAGGGCAACAAGAGAAGTGATGTAAGTCACTGCTTTCTTAGCGATAAGGAGAGGAGAAAAGAATGGGAAGATGCCTGTAGACAAATAAACCTTCCTAAAGACCCACGTCTTTGTTCTCTCCACTTTAGCTCTGATGCATTTGAGGCTTTTAGTTAACCACAGCTACTGAAAGAGCTTACAAATGGCAGAGACAAGAAACGCTAGATGCCATCCTGGCAGGATGTAAACATCCCGATGCTTGTCATGACGAAGCCACTGAAGGAGTTTCTCAGTGTGGATTTCACTCCATATGCAGGGTCTTTATACTCCTTGTGGGGTTTAAGCCTATGCTTATACCCATCCGCACCTGTAAGCTCTTTCAGTAGCTGTGGTCATCGTATGAGTATTTTATTTTCCGAGTTATGTATACAGCCATTGCAATGTATGCAGCCATTTCACACCATCAAAAAATAAATAAATAACACAAATCTTTCATGCAATTCTGTTAATATTAATTTTCCTAACATTCTGTGGCGTGTTGCAGAGTTTACTCAGGCCAGTAAGGTGGTAGAGGTGATTCAGAAGGGCGACCTGCTGAAGTCTCTGCGCAGTCTAAGAGAACTTCAGCCCTGGAACGCGCCTCTGCTCCTCTCACACCTGTACAGGTGAGTTTACATCACACACACATGGTTAGTATTTACAGTAGAGGTCAAAAGTTTACACCCCCCCTTTCAGAATCTGTGAAATGTTAATTATTTTACCAAAATAAGAGGGATCATACAAAATGCATGTTATTGTTTATTTAGTATTGACCTGAATATAATATTTCACATAAAAAATGTTTACATATAGTCCACAAGAGAAAATAATAGTTACACTGTTCAGAAGTTTGCATATACTTGATTCTTAATACTGTGTTGTTACCTGAATGATCCACAGCTGTGTTTTTTTGTTTAGTGATAGTTGTTCATGGGTCCCTTGTTTGTCCTGAACAGTTAAACCGCCTGCTGTACTTCAGAAAATTCCTTCAGGTCCCACAAATTTTTTTGGTTTTCCAGCATTTTTGTGTATTTAAACCCTTTCCAAAAATGACTGTATGATTTTGAGATCCATCTTTTCACACTAAGGGCAACTTAGGGACTCATATGCAACTATGAAAGAAGGTTCAAACACTCACTGATGTGCTAGAAGGAAACATGATGCATTAAGAGCTGGGGGCTGAAAACTTTTTGAATTTTAAGATCAGGGTAAATTTGACTTATTTTGTAACTAAACAACTGAACTAAACAATTTCTGTAGCCTCTGTAAGACATAAATATATTTACGCAAAATAAGAAAAATGCACACATCTTCATTATGTTCAAAAGTTTTGGCTCTTAATGCGTAGTTTTTCTTTCTGGAGCATCAGTGAGCATTTGAACCTTCTGTAGTAGTTGCGTATGAGTCCCTCAGTTGTCCTCAGTGTGAAAAGATGGATCTCAAAATCATATAGTCATTAGCCGCTTTTCCACTATCATGCCGAACGGTTCTTAGAACGGTGTGTTTCCACCTGAGTCTGGTACGGCACGATTACAAACCGTTCTCGGCCCAGAATTCTCGGCACGGTTAGACAACCGTGCAAAACCATGCTAATAGAATTTGTGTGCTAAGCAAAAGAGCGCTATTTGTTAAACAGCCAAGTAAACAGCTGTTACGCTGTGTTCATAGCTCATGCATTAATACTGTCAATAAATGTGGTATTTTTTAGAAAGGTTTTACCTTCTGTGTCCGTCTCCGTTGGTATGCATATCCCCTCAGCATTTGTTGGTGACGTTATACCTTTATTATATTTCTTGCGCCAAGAGTTGTGTCCTTTTTTTCTTTTATTTAACAAAGTAGTCCCAAAAACAGAAATACCTGATCATCGTCCATATCGCTGTTTATATTACAATTGCGTTACCAAAGTAATGACTGATGCATTTGTGTTAACATTCCAAAGAGTTCCATTTTATCAGCACCACAGTGGAAAATGAAACCATATCCGTGCTGACTGGCCCGGATCGGCACAGAATGGAATGGTTAAGCAAAGAGAATGGTTCGGCCCGTGGAGAAGTGGCTATTGTTGGGCAGGGTTTAAATTCACAAAAATGCTGGAAAACCAAAGAATTTGTGGGACCTGAAGGAATTTTCTGAAGTACAGCGGCACTTTAACTGTTCAGAACAAATAAGAGACTCATGAACAACTACCACTAAACAAAAAAATACTGTGGATCAGCTGTGGATCATTCAGGTAAAAACACAGTATTAAGAATCAAGTGTGTGTGAGCTTTTGAATGAGGTCATTTTTATAAATGTAACTATTATTTTCTCTTGTGGACTATATGTAAACATCTTTTATGTGAAATATCTTATTCAGGTCAGTACTAAATAACAGTAACAGTAACATGCATTTTCTTCGTTCCCTCTTATTTTGCTAAAAGAATTAAAATTTTGCCGACTCTGAAAGGGGGATTGTAAACTTTTGACCTCAACTGTACATATAATGTCAATATTGCTACCTGCAGAGATGTGAATGTCATTTATATTAAATATAATGCCTTTTTTCTCTCTTCAGACTTTATGATAAGCATGGAGAGGTGGCTGTTCGTGCCTACCCACAGTTCTATCCCACAATCCTCCCCTCTGACATCATGGCCATGGCTTTACCCAGCCACTTCCTGCCTTATCTAGACAATCTGGTCCAATCACGAGCCGAGCAGCAGCGGTACAGCTGTGTTTCATTATTTAGTATTTTATGATGTTTGTTCAAACTAGTTATCATTTATACACTGTTGTTGTATTCTTGTTTTTGAACAAGAATTAAATGAACTATTTATCTCATCTGCCAGGTTGTCTTTCTTGGGCTCTCTTCTCCAGCCAGAAACTCTGCGACAGGATTGGCTGGAACTGGCACTATCCCATGATGCCCCACAGAAGGATGACACACTCACTCCTGACGGACAGCCCAGGTACACAAAACTATTTTTACGCAATTAGATTCCTCAACAAGTGGATTGAAATAATTCATTCTAAATAACTATTGTCATCCTTAAATTGCTTGTAATGTCTCCTGTGCTGTAGGTGGCGCTCTCACTTCTTCAGCTGGGGTTATGGACGTCTGCTGTCTCTGTTGATCCGTCTGCCTGCTGATCTGGCCTCCAAACAGAAGATGCTGGAGATGTGCAGAACTCATGGGTGGGTGTAGAATTAGAATGGGTAGAATTGAATCAGAATGTGTAGTGCATACTGTGACTGTTATTTGTCTCTCAGGTATTGGATGGGTTACCTGTACCTGTGCAGAGAGCTGCAGCGGCGGCCTGAGGCTTTCAGTGCCATTTGCAGACTGGACGACATGACACTTCTAGAGGGAGATGATGGTACAATATTCACAGATGCTCAAAACTGTCAGGGTTCGTACAAGGTGCCTAAAGTACTTAAAGTACTTAAATGTGACTTTTTGAAATTTAAGGCCTGGAAAACCCTTGAAAATAGCAATATTCCTGAAGAGGTACTTGAAGCGATTTTAAAAAGAGTGTAGCGATGGGTGAAACTGAATGTTCCAAACTCAGAATCCATTAAACTATTGTCTCGTAGAAGTGATTCAGTGTTTCAAAGTGCTTCAATTGGATTGCGTATCGTGAATCATTTGATTCAAATCAGGACCGCAGATCATGTATCACAAATCATTTGATTTAGATTGGGACTTCAGAGCAGGTTCACGAATCATTTGATTTAGATCAGAATTTTGCATATAGCAAATTATTTGATTCAGATTGGAACTTTGGAGCAGGTACGCAAATCTTTTGCTTCACATTGAAATTTTGGAGTGTGGATCGCGAATCATTTGATTCAGATCGAGACTTCGGAGCGTGTATCATGAATCATTTGATTTAGATTGGAACTTTGGAGCAGGTTTGCAAAACTTTTGCTTCACATTGAAACTTTGAAGCATGTATCACGGATCATTTGATTCAGATTGAGACTTTGGTGCCGGTTTGCAAATCATTTGATTTAGATTAGAACTTCGGAGCAGGTTCGTGAATCTTTTGTTTCACATTGAAACTTTGGGGCGTGGATTGCGAATCATTTGATTCAGATTGTGACTTCAGTGCCAATTTGTGAATCATTTGATTCATATCGAGACTTCAGTGCAGGTTTGCAAAAATCATTTGATTCAGTTTGGGACTTTGTAGCATGCATCACAAATCGATTAATTTAGATTGGAACTTTGGAGCAGGTGCGTGAATCTTTTGCTTCACATTGAAACTTTGGAGTGTGGATCGCAAATAATTTGATTTAGATTTAGACTTCTGTGTAGGTTCACAAATCATTTGATTTAGATTGAGACTTCGGTGGACTTCGGAACGCTTATTGTGAATCGTTTGATTTAGATTGGAACTTCTGAGCAGGTTTGTGAATCTTTTGCTTCACACTGGAACTTTGGAGCGTGGATCATGAATCACTTAAGTCAGATCGAGACATCAGAGTGTGTATCATGAATCATTTGATTTAGATTGGAACTTTGGAGCAGGTTTACGAATCTTTTGCTTCACATTGGAACTTTGGAGCGTGGATCGCAGATCATTTGATTCAGATTGGGACTTTAGTGCCGGTTTGTGAATTATTTGATTCATATCAAGACTTTGGTGCAGGTTTGCAAATCATTTGATTCAGTTCGGGACTTCGGAGCACATATCACAAATCATTTGATTTAGATTGGAACTGTGGAGCAGGTTCGCAAATCTTTTACTTCACATTGAAACTTTGGAGCGTGGATCACAGAATCATTTGATTCAGATTGAGACTTCAGTGCCGGTTTGTGAATCATTTGATTCATATCGAGACTTCGGTGCACTTCAGTTCGGGACTTCGGAGCACGTAACGTGAATCATTTAAATTAGATTGGAACTTCGGAGCAGGTTTGTGAATCTTTTGCTTCACATTGGAACTTCGGAGCATGAATTGCAAATCATTTGATTTAGATTAAGACTTTGGTGCCGGTTTGCGAATCATTTGATTTAGATCAGGATTTCAGAGTGGTTTCACAATTTAAAAAAAAAAGTATTTATTTATTTATTTTTAACTGAACAGTAGAAAACATCAAACAATTAAGGCAGTACAGTTTCAAAAAAAAAACAAAGAAAAAGATAAGACAAGAGTGATCTCTGATTGAAGTCCTTTAAAATAAAAAAGTAGTGCTTGAAAAGTCCTTGAAAGTCCTGAAATTTCATTTTACAGTATCTGTACGAACCCTGATACAATGTCATTTAATTTGCTTATGTTAACCAAGAACCTTCTATTTAGACTGGAAGACCTATGGAGTTATTCCATGTTTATAATCTCTCTCTTTGTCTTTCTGCAGGTATTGTACCTCAGTCTCTTGATGAGTGGGTGTTGCTTCTCCAGCTCTCCCAGCAAATCAGTTCAAGCACCGAAGCCCCGTCCACTTCAGCCCTGCCCAGCAGCCCCAATGGATCTTGTTCAGACGACACTAACGGCACGAGCAATAGTTCTCCCGACCTATCAGACGGCTCGACTGACTGGAACATTCGTATCAGCCCGGAGAACATCATCCTGCATCTTGTGCGGGTTTTCGGGCCAGATCAGGCCCTGACGGCCCTCCAGGAGCGCGGGATACAGGTGGATCTCAGTTCACACTCCACGCTGGTCTGCGAGCTGCTTCGTATGGCTGAGAAGCGGCAAAGGTGAGAGCATGGAAATTAATAGTGTGCCTTTCAGTAAGCAGTATTCTAGTATTCAATGCCAAACTTAGTTTTTAACAAAAATATAAAAAGAAGTATATACTACACAGTATGCTAATATTTTACTTCAAACATATTAAAGTTAGCATACTAACATATGACTCCTTACTGTTTCTGCCATACGAAGATATGCTGCGTTTTTAAAATTAGTATGCAGTCTACAGTATATACTGCACAGTATGCTAATATTCCATTTCAATCTTATCCAATTAGGATAATCTTAAGAATATCTAAGTGTCAAATATGAACTAAAATGGGCTTTTAACATACTATCTCTGTATTAAAAAAATGTATTTAGTTACCACTTGTAGTCCACTTGATCCCACTAGTGTATGAATTTGGAATAGCATGCTAGCATACAACTTTTAGTATTTCTGTCATATAAAATTATATAGTATATAATTAGTAGTATGAGTAGTATAGTAGTATGCTATTTTGAATTTAAACATTAAAAAAGTAGGTAGTGTACAGAATGCTAATATTCCATTCTGATCCAATTGTTTTTAGAAAACAATAGACAGTTTACAGTGCATACTAGTCGGTAGTATGCTAATATTTTATTCTGAAAATATTGGCTGAATGCGGAATAGCATACCAGCATACTGTTGTTTCTGCCATAATATGATATAGGAGAAGTAGGAGGAGTAATATAATAGTATGCTATTTCAAATTTAGACAGACTTTTATAAAATAGGTAGTGCACATTATACAAACTTTATACTGCCCAGTATGCTTGTTTACATTAAAAAAAGCATGCTGTGTACATCATATAATGCCCAGTGTGCTAGTATGCAGTTCTGAACATAGTGGTTGAATTACTATTTCTTAGTATTAATCTTTCATATAATGATATAGAAGAAATGGTAAGAGTAGTATGGTAGTATGCTGTTTCGATTTAGATATTCTATTTTGAACGTATTGGTTGTATAGCATACTAGCATACTACTTTTACTATTTCTGCCATAACAATATGTATTTTAAATGCAAGTTTGAATTTAGACATTGTTAGCCATTGTTATTTTGGAAAATAGTACGTTAATAGTTCATTAACAAAATATTGTTTTAGGAAGGCAAATATTAGTATGCTAATATTCTATTCTGAAAATATTGGCTGAATTCAGAATAGTAAACCAGCATGCTATTACTGTTTCTGCCATAATATGATATAGGAGAAGTAGTAAGAATAGTTTAATAGTATGACATTTCAAATTTAGACACTATTTTTATAAAATAGTAGATAGTGTACAGTATACGAAGTTTATACTGCCCAGTATGCTTGTATTGCATTAAAAATAGTATGCTGTGTACTTCATATACTGCCCAGTATTATAGTATCCAGTTCTGAACATATTGTTTGAATTCAGAATAGCATACTAACACACAACTCCTATCATTTCTGCTTTAGAAAGAAATGGGACAAGTAGTAAGAGTAGTATGGTAGTATCCTGTTTCGAATTAAGACATTATTTTGTGGAAAATAGTAGGCAGTGTACAGTATATAGCAAGCAAAATGGTAGTACTCTATTACTAATTTGTTATTTTTGAAAATTAGTAGACAGTCTACAGTATATAATGCACAGTATGTTAATACTGTGCATTCTAGCATATGATATTTATATTTTCTCCCTTATGAATATATTTTATGTTATTTTACTTTTTTGTGTAGTAAATAGTATGCAGTGTACATTACATGGCAAGCAGCATGATAGTATGCCATTACAAACAAATACAAGGCAGTGTACATTATATACTGTGCAATATGCTAATAATGCAATCCAAACATACTGGAAAAATTGAGAATAGCATACTAACATACTACTCTTACTGTTTCTTACTATTACTCTTCCCTATGATGATATAGGACAAATGGTAGGAGTAGTATGGTAGTATGCAGTTTCAAATTTAGGCATTGATTTTGCAAAATAGTATGCTGTGTGACGTACATACTGCTAAGTATGCTAGTATTCAATTCTGAACATAACGGTTTAATTCTGAATAGCATACTAGCTTACAACTCTTACTCTTGCTAGATATAGGGTAAATATTAAGAGTAGCATGCTATTTTGAATTTAGACATTAGTTTGGGAAAATACTAGGGAGTGTACAGTACATACTGCTTATTTTGAACATATTGGTTGTATAGCATACTAGCATACTACTTTTACCATTTATGCCATATTAATTTATGTTTTTAATGGGAGTTTGAATTTAGTCATTGTTAGCTATTGTTATTTTTGAAAATGGCACGTTAGTAATCCATTACAAACATATTGTTTTAGGAAAGCCAATTATCAGGCTGTGTAAAATACATACTGTGTAGTATGCTAATATTGCATTCGAATTTATTTGTCTCTGGAAAACAAGAGGCAGTGTACATTATATAGAAAGTAGAACAGTAGTATTCCATTGCAAACATATCATATTAGGAAAATACTAGCCAGTGTATTCTATATAACAATTTGTTTTTTTGTATTTTGGAAAATAGTAGGTAGGGTCCAGTTTATACTGCGCAGTATACTTGTATTCCATTCTAAATGTAGATAATGTTTAACAGTTTCTCTCCTCATGCATTTATTGTTTTCTCTCTGACATTTTAGAGCACTAATTCAGACCATGTTGGAGCGCTGCGACCGGTTTCTGTGGTCTCAACACGCTTAGACCACATGATCTCCACATATGCCTTCAGGACCCGGCGCTGCTCTCGGAATGGACACACTACAGCCCGCGGTTTTAAAACAACTGCTCTGGGATCAGCTGCTTTGCTGAAGATAATGCAGCTGGCTGTTTCCACATCAGCTGATCTTAGATTGTCATGCATTCCAGTCAGTCTAACGCAGTTTTTCGCACCAGCACTATGACTGTATTGTGCCGTAAATGGTGAAAGCACTGCATGGGCATCACATGACTTGGTCTGAACTGTTCTTCAGTATTTCCTCTCCTGTTTCTTATTTGGCTATTTAATAAGGTGCTGACACAGTATTAACAATGGGCCTTTTTATATCATTCATAAATCCATTAGTACACAAATTCACAAATTATCCTATAGCATTGAATGCAACAGTTTATGTAAGAATGCATCGATCTACACTTCCATGTTCATTTTACATTTCATGTAAATATATAAAATAATTAAATAAATAAGCAAATTACTATATATATATATATATATATACATATATATATATATATATATATATATATATATATATATATATATGGAAAATAAATAAATAGATGCCAATATATTTATCTGTTTAATAGCTTTAAGGAAATTTTCATCTGCAAGTATTTGAGAAGGAAAATATTAACAAACCTGAGTTCTTTTAAGAGAGAAAACTATAAATAATTGTGAATTTATGAACTAAAAAGAGTTTTGTAACTAATGCCGTATGACTTAGGGTTTTTAGTTGGTTTAACAGGCTGCTCTTAATGAAAAGCACAATAAATATGAGTGTCATGTTCATTTATAACTGTGTCGAACTTGTCGTTCCTTTGAACGCACAACAGACAATCTTTCTTTATCACTTTTCATGCAGACTAACATAATTTGAATGCATGGAAAAACTACTAATGAATTTGTCTTTACTAATGAACAAGTCTTTATGAAGTTACATTTTTTGCAATGACAATTAAGAGATTAAAGTCTGAATACTTCGAGATTAAAGTGGAAGTACTACGAGAATAAAGTCGATGTATTTCAAAAATATAGTTGAAATATTATGAAAATAAAGTTGAAAATATTCTCGTAATATTTTGACTTTATTCTCGTAATATTTTGACTTTATTCTCGTAATATTTTGACTTTATTTTCGTAGTATTTCAACTTTATTCCCGAAGTATTTCGTCTTTATTCTAGTAGTATTTTGACTTTATTCTCGTAGTATTTCGACTTTATTCTCAAAGTATTTTGACTTTATTCTCGTAATATTTTGACTTTATTCTCGTAATTTTGACTTTATTCTCGTAGTATTTCAACTTTATTCCCGAAGTATTTCGACTTTATTCTCGTAGTATTTCGACTTTATTCCTGAAGTATTTCGACTTTATTCTCGAAGTATTCCGACTTTATTCTCGTAGTATTTTGACTTTATTCTCAAAGTATTTTGACTTTATTCTCGTAATATTTCGGCTTTATTCCCGAAGTATTTCGACTTTATTCTCGTAGTATTTTGACTTTATTCTCGAGGTATTTCGACTTTATTCCTGAAGTATTTCAACTTTATTCCTGAAGTATTCTGACTTTATTCCCGAAGTATTCCGACTTTATTCCCGAAGTATTTCAATTTTATTCCCTAAGTATTTCGACTTTATTCTCGTAGTATTTCGACTTTATTCCTGAAGTATTCCGACTTTATTCCAGAAGTATTCCAACTTTATTCCCGAAGTATTCCGACTTTATTCCCGAAGTATTTTGACTTTATTCTCAAAGTATTTCGACTTTATTCTCGTAGTATTTCGACTGTTCTCATAATATTTCAAATTAATTCTCGAAATATTCCGACTTTATTCTCATAATTTTAAGTTCATTCTCAATATATTTTGTCTTTAATCTTGTAATCTTAGATTTTTTTTTTTTATATATATATATATATATATATATATATATTTTTTTTTTATGTGGCGCTAAAACGCCATTGTAAGATTGTAAATGGACGTGCTGCGCTATACAAACACATTTACATCTTGCGCCAGCTTGGCACTGGTTTCCTCTGTAGGTCCGTGAGGCACGTGCTCCCGTCAGACACCCGTGGCGAGTTCTGCATCAAACCCGGCGAGAACAACAGCCTTTTAAAGTCATCGACCTGGAATCCCCAAAGTTCTCCTCACTTTTCAATTTCTCTTATCAGACTTTCAGAACTGTCTGTTTTTCTCTGTTGTTCCACTGACCTCTTTTCCAGGTGTGTCTTCTATCAGATCGTTCCCGTGCCAGCAGAAGTGTCATCCGCAGGTGGGCAGAAAGTAGTAGGCGGACTGCGGGAAGTATTGACAGTAAACTCCTAACACTAAGTGTTAATGGAATAGTTCACCCAAAAATGAAAATTTGTTGAAAATAAACTCACTCTAGGCCATCCAAGATCTCAATCAGAACTGGTTTAGGAAAAATTAGCATTAAATAATTTGCTCACCTGGATCCTCTGTAGTTGAATGGGTGCCATCAGAATGAGAGCTGGTAAAAACATCACAATAATCCACAAGTAATCCACAGCACCCCAGTCCATTAATTAATGTCTGGAGAAGCCAAAAGCTGTGTGTTTGTAAGACACAAATCAATCTTTAAGGTGTTTTTAACTTTAAACCAGCTAAAATACGAGCCTATAATCTATAATCTTTAATATCACTTTCAGACAACAGGAGATGGACTTTTTCACTGAAGATTACTTGTGGATTATTGTGATGTTTTTATCAGCTGTTCATTCTGACGGCACCCATTCACTGCAGTGGATCCATTGGTGAGCAAGTACAGTGCTGAATTTGTCCAAAACGGTTCTTATAAAGAAACATACTCATCCACATCTTGAATGTTTGGAGATTGAGTAATTTTTGGGTGAACTGTTACTTTAAGTTTCATTATGTGTCATCCTGCAGCATTTGTGCTCCAGACATGAATTTTTCCTTAAACCATGAGTTTTCTTGAGAAAAGGTGTGCTGTTAGTTTACTTAGACCATAATAAGATCATAAAACTGGTGAAAAAATTCCACAGACTTTCAAGGACAGACCAATATTACACCCAAAACACCTTAGCAATCACTGTTCACGTTTTGTTCAGAAAGCTGTGGCTCTCTATGACTTGCATGAGGAGTGATTGAGTCGATAACCCCGTTAGATAGAGGATGATGGGTTTGGATCAAGAGGTTATTAGGGCAGGACAGTCGCTCTGTGTGTTTGGGATTGTTTGATGTTGAATTGTTGTCACCAGTCACACAGATAACAGAATTCTGCACATACCTGTAGACCAAAGCAAGCGTATAAAAGTCAGTCCCGACATAAACCTGACACGCATAATTACACAGATTTGTACAGTCACACACCATATAATAGTTCCAGTGGTGATGTATTAATACTTATGTATTTAAACACTTAACTAAACATATTTTTCTGTATTAATTTTTATTTACAATATTTTGTACATTTAATGTGCACAAGCCCACAAAGACTTTTGTTTTGAAGCAAAAACAGTTATATATCTCACAAGTACAAGAGCGAGAATACAAGACCGTACAGATGGATATGACGTGCTTGGTAAGTACAACTAAAAAAAGTAAACAAATGTTTTTATTATTTCAATATTTATATTAATATGACTATTTTTAAATAAAAAAATTTAATTGTTTTATTTTCTGTTTATTATTTTGATGCATATTTGGATGTGTAATAGTTGCATATTTGTGGAATTGTTATATGACAAAACCAGTCTTGGGTAGCACGGGTATATTTATAGTAATAGCCAACAATACATTGTATAGGTCAAAATTATCGATTTTTCTTTTTTTGCCAAAAATCATTAGGATATTAAGTAAAGATATTTTGTAAATTTCTTACCATAAATATATTAAAACGTAATTTTTGATTTGTAATATGCATTGCTAAAAACTTAATTTGGACAACTTTAAAGGTGATTTTTCTCAGTATTTTGATTTTTGTTTTTTTTTTTTTTGTTTTTTTTTTTTTTGCACCCTCAGATTCCAGATATTCAAATAGTTGTATCTCGACCAAATATTGTCCTATCCTAACAAACCATACATCAATGGAAAACTTATTTATTCAGCTTCCTTATGACTGGTTTTGTGGTCCAGGGTCACATATAAAGTTATATATGTCATTATATATTATAGTTACATATACACTATCAGTCAAAATGTTTAATGTTTTTTAAAGAAGTCTCTTCTGCTCACCAAGCCTGCATTTATTTGATCCAAAGTACAGCAAAAACAGTAAAAATATTAAATATTTTTGTTATTTTAAATAACTGCTTTCTATTTGAATATATTTAAAATGTAATTTATTTGTGTGATTTCAAAGCTAAATTTTTAGAATCATTACTCCAGTCACATGATCCTTCAGAAATCATTCTAATATTCTGATTTGCTCCTCAAAAAACATTTATAATTATTATTATTATTACGTTAAAAACAGCTGTGTAGGATTTTTCAGGTTTCTTTGATGAATAGAAAGTTTATTTATCTGAAATAGAAATATTTTGTAACATTATAAATGTCTTTTATAATCACTTTGTATCAATTTAAAGCATCCTTGCTAAATAAAAGTATTTCTATATTTTTTTTATATGAACTCCAAGCTTTTGAGTGGTATAGTGTGTAATGTTACAAAAGCTTTTTATTTCAGATAAATGCTGATCTTCAGATCTTTCTGTTCATCAAAGAAATCTAAAAAAAATAAAAATAAACTGTTTTAAAATATTGTTAATAATAATAATGTTTCCTAAACCGCAAATCAGCTTATTAGAATGATTTCTGAAGGATCATGTGACACTGAAGACTGGAGTAATGATGCTGAACATTTTGCTTTAATCACAGGAGTAAATTACATTTTAAAATATATTAAAATAGAAAGCAGTTATTTTAAATTGTAAAAATATTTCAAAATTTTACTGTTTTTTAAAAATCTTACTGTTCAAAAACCTTTGAACGGTAGAGTATGTATTGTTTTATTTTTAAAATGTTTATGATTTTGTGTATGCAAAATTCTGGAGATTTAACATTTGGTTTGAGTATCAGCAGGCATACATGTATATTTTTGTCATTGCAGGATTCTTTCTCATGCTTGATTTTATTTGTGATGTTGTGTGTGCCGCTGTCAGCCACATCTCATTTTCCTTCCCAGAATGCAACAGGTACTGAAGTATACTTTACACATCTAGTAACAGCAAAATAAGACATTTGAATTCCATTATTAAGATTTTTTTGTAAGCTCAGATATAAAAACTGAATGGCAGGTTTTGAAGTGAAATGTTTTGTGGTGTTTTTTCAGTATATTTGGGATCTAGTTTCATTCAGGAAGCTTTACGCAAAGCCAGAGAGCTGACAGATGCCGCATACGCTCATACCAGTGAGAGGTGAGACATAAAGACTCACAACTTATTTAACTGAAGTATCAACCAGTCAGTCGAGAAAGAATAATAGAGACAAAAAATGTTACTAGTAGTCATACAGTAAGACTGTACAGCTATATAAGACTGTACAGCTATATATCTTCTGTTTTGTGTTCACTTTCGTTTCTATCAGGGTAAAAACATCTGTATCAGACGGTTCTGTCCGACCCAGTGACCTGCTGGCCTTGTTCAAGCAAATCGGCCCCAAAACCAGAAGCCACATCAGATCTGCTGAGTTTCTGGACAATACGGTAGAGCTGATCAGAGAGATGGTTTATACGCACTCCATGGACAAACCCGACCTCACCGGTACACACTTGTAGATTTGGGTCATTTATGATCTTATAGGCTCATACAAGTCATTTCAACATCTGATGTGTGCATTTCAGAGCTTTTAAGTGCAGAAGACATGGAGACCATACTGCAGGTTACAGGCTGTTCCTCAGAGACGCTGAGACCCGTGTGTAAATCTGACTGTCCGTCCAAACGCTACCGTACCATCACAGGACACTGCAACAACAGGTGCACATGATATCGAAATATATCATTGTTCATCAGTTTCTGTGCTTGGTACGTTTTATCAATGCTGTTTTTGGCTTTGCAGGGAAAACCCTCAGTGGGGCGCAGCAAACACCCCTTACGCCCGCTGGCTGTCGCCAGAATACGAGGACCCTCGAGGGGCCCCCAGGGGCTGGAACCCACAACACACCTACCACAACCACACACTACCACCTGTAAGACTATAATCATAGTTGTGTTCTTTATGTAAATATTATTGTTTTTACATTCGTATTAAAAGATTAGTTCATTCCTGAATTAAAATGTCCTGATAATTTACTCGCCCCCATGTCATCCAAGATGTTCATGTCTTTCTTTCTTCAACGGAAACAAATGAAGGTTTTTGAGGAAAACATTCCAGGATTTTTTTTTTTTTCCATATAGTGGATTTCAGTGGGGATCAAAGTGTTGAAGATCCAAATTGCAGTTTCAGTGCAGCTTCAAAGGTCTCTAAACGATCCCAGCCGAGGAATAAGGGTCTTATCTAGCGAAACCATTGGTCAATCTCTTAAAAATATATAAATGTATAAAATGTAAAAACTTTTTAACCACAAATGTTGACAAAGACGGAAGTACCGACTCAGTGTTTACAAAGTGAACATGCAAAGAAAGTCAAACGCCCTTTACAAAAAAGGGTATAACAACGATGTCGGACGATTTTGACGTCGGAGGAGAAAATGAGATAAAGTTTTTCGCCCTACTCTACCTTTCTGAACCGGAGTACACAGTCGCAGATGTAAATTGCAGAGCTAGTGCAAGATGATTCGTGGTATATAAATGTTAATTTTTTTTATATAAAAAAACAACCAATCGTTTCGCTGTGTTTTCCTCAAAGACCCTTATTTCTCTTCGACTGAAGAAAGAAAGACATGAACTTCTTGGATGACAAGGGGGTGAATACATTACCTTGAAAATTTTATTCTGGAAGTGAACTACGCCTTAAAAAGTGTTTGCTTATAATGTGAATTTGGGCGTAATAGTACATACTATATACAATAGGAGATGGTGCCAAATTGAGTAAGTAAATAAATAAATACAACTAATATTTTAACATTTTAATTTAATTTAATACGCAACTTACTATGCATTTATATACTATTATGGTATTTATTCATATTTTGAATTAGCTTTTATTATTATATTTTTAGTTTTCATTTTAATTTTAGTTACATTTTAGCCATTTTGTTATGTGCCTTTTATTGTTTTAAAGGAAAACTCCACTTCCAGAACAAACATTTACAGATAATGTACTCACCCCCTTGTCATCCAAGATGTTCATGTCTTTCTTTCTTCAGTCGTAAAGAAATTATGTTTTTTTAAGGAAAACATTTTTGCATTTCTCTATATAATGGACTTTACTGGTGACCCGATTTTGAACTTCCAAAATGTAGTTTAAATGCAGCTTCGAAGGGCTCTAAATTAAACGGGTCTTATCTAGCGAAACGATCTGTCATTTTTTTGGGGAAAATAAAAATGTGTATATTTTTTATGCACAAAAGCTCGTGTAGCACAGGTTCTGGGATGCGCGTTCACAACGCTACGTACTATTGAATCATGTTGAAAGGTCACGCCGAACTACAGACCCAGTGTTTACAAAGCGAACGTGCAAAGACTAAGAAAGTGGAAGTAAGTCAAACGCTGTTTACAAACAAAAAGGTAAACCGATGTCGGACGATTCTGAAGTCGTAGGAGAAAATAAGATGGAGTTTTTCGCCATACATTACCTTTTTTAGCCGGAGTACACAGACGATGAACTCAGACGTGATTCGTAGTAGTGATGGGAAGTTCGGATCATTTTACCAGCTCGGATCTTTGAGTCTCGTTCAGCAAAATGAACAAATCTTTTTTTGAGTCATTTTGTTCATTTCGTTCATTTTAGCAAAATCAGCATCACGTGACAGCCCCATAAGATGAACGAACGACTCGAAAAACCCGAAGACTCAAAACAGGTGAACTAATTCCAGTACGGAGCCTAATAGGATGTTGCACATGCGCGACTGAACGAATCCCTCCCTGAGATGACTCGTTCTTCTCGAGTCACTTTAAAGATTCATTCAAAATGAACGAATCGTTCAAGAACAACCCATCACTGATTTGTAAGATCGTGGAAGCGTATCCGAGAGCCTGTGCTACACAAGCTTTTGTGCTTAAAAAGTATACAAATTTTTTATTTTTCGGAAAAAAATGACCTATCATTTCGCTAGATGAGACCCTTCTTCCTCAGCTGGGATCGTTTAGAGCCCCTTGAAGATGCATTCAAACTACCTTTTGGAAGTTCAAAAATTTGGGGCACCAATGAAGTCCAGTATACGGAGAAAAATCCTGAAATTCTTTCCTCAAAAACCATAATTTCTTTACGAGTTAAGACAGAAAGACATGAACATCTTGGATGACAAGGGGGTGAGTAAATTATTTTTTAATTGTTCTGAAAGTGGAGTTTTGCTTTAATGGAACCACTGATGCCAATAAAAGACCTTTATTTTTATTACTGTCACTAAAGATGAAAATAAGACAAAATGAGACAAAAATGGTTATGAACAGAAGCTTAGTCTTCCAGATTCAATCAGATCATACTCTCTCTGCAGGTCCGCAGCGTGTCGCAGGAGATTTTGTACACTCACAATGAGAACATCTCTCTGGACATGTCTCTATCTCATCTGCTGGTGGAGTGGGGTCAGTGGATCGATCATGACTTGACCTTGACCCCTCAGAGCCCCAGCACCGCCACCTTTAAGACTGGAGCGGACTGCACACGCACCTGCAGCAGAGACACGCCATGTTTTCCAATACAGGTGTGTATTACCCACTAAAAAAAACAGATGCCGGATTGTACACATTTTGAACATCTATCTCTTTTTTCTTCATGTTCAGATCCCTCTCTCCGACCCTCGCATGGGGACTCAGAGCTGCATGCCATTTTTCCGCTCTGCTCCCAGTTGCATGTTTCCACTCGGTCAGCGGGAGCAGCTGAACGCCATCACGGCATTCGTGGATGCCAGCATGGTGTACGGGAGCTCGGACGGGCTCGCCGCGGCACTAAGAAACCTCTCGTCCCCTCTCGGCCTGCTCGCCGTCAACCAGTTCCACTCAGACCAAGGGTTTGGCTTCATGCCGTTCCTGACCCGCACACAGCTGAATCTGGACCCCTGCGGGCCACGAGATCGGATCAACCCCATCCCTCTACCAGAGACAACGCAAAGACTCAATATATCCATGGGAAACAGATCGTTCTGCTTCCAAGCAGGTTGAAGGCATTTTTCTGAGTGCTGTTAGATAGCATGTAACAGCATTCGCAATCTGTAATTTGCTTCCATAATCATGTAGTTTTAGTTAGTTTGTTTATTTATGTTGTTGCTTTTGAATTTCTTCCCTTAAACATTTCAGGACTTTTAAGTCCCTTAGACGTTAAGGGAATTAAAACTAAAACACCATGTGAAGAAAATGAAAGCCAGTATTTGTGTCATTTTATTCAAAAATGTCCCAGCTAGGCCTTCACCCTTTTTGATTTAAACTGTCCATTTGATGTGCTGTTTTTGTGGGTGTGTCTCAGGTGACTCTCGGGCCAATGAGCACTTGGGTATGATCGCTTTGCACACGCTCTTTCTGAGAGAACACAACCGATTGGCTGAGGAGCTTCACAAACTCAACCCTCACTGGAGCCCAGACACGCTGTACCAGGAGGCCAGAAAAATACTGGGTGCAGTCCACCAGGTGAAAAGATAAAACCTGACAAAATAATAAACGGTTCCTTCATTTATACATGTCTATGACTTGCTGAATCTTGTTTGAAAGATCTTGACGTGGGATCACTACTTGCCCCGTGTCTTGGGCCGCAGTGCCAACCTGGCCCTCATGCCCCCGTACAAAGGTTACGACCCTGCCGCTGACCCCAGCATCTCCAACATTTTCTCCACCGCGGCCTTTCGGTTTGCACATGTGACCGTGCATCCGGTAGTGAACCGCCTCGGACCCGATTACCGGTTGAGCCCTGAGCACCCGGCTCTGCCGTTACACCACTCTTTGTTTGCATCATGGAGAGTCGTGCAAGAGGGTTTGTTTCACACACACGCTTAAGGCAAGACACCACAGGTGAATTCTAAGTTTTTTTTTGCCATTGCAACTTTATATCTCACAATTTTCTCAGAATTGTGAGATCTAAACACAGATTTGTCAGAAAAAAAGTCTCATTTGATCTTTTTTTAGATAAAACAATAATTTTTCAAACATATGTAACAAAACATACAGATACAGATTCCCGTCTCATGTTCTCCCTCAACTTCAAAATCATCCTATATTGCCGTTTTACATTTTTTGTTGAGGGTGTTTGATCATCTTCGCATGTTCGCTTTGCAAAGACTGGGTCCAAACTTCTGCAGCTATGCAGGATGATTTTGAAATGTTTTTTGAAGTTGAGTGAGAAAATACGATCTGAGTTTTTCGACATACCCTAACTGTCTTGAGCCAGAATACACAGAGTTCAGGGAGAGCAAGACAAGATGAGCGTTTGAGAGTAAAAAGTATTTAAATTGTATTATTTTTATGAAAATAACCGATTGTTTCGCTAGATAAGACCCTTCTTCCTCGGCTGGGATCGTTACAACTGCATTTGGGATCGTTTGAAACTGCATTTAAACTGCATTTTTTCCTGTAATGTCTTGTCTTAATATTCATTATTTTGCATGATAATTTGCTCAACAGCATGACGTGGTGATGCATAATGAATGTTTTTCTGTGTGTAGGTGGCATTGATCCTGTGCTGCGGGGTTTGCTGTTGTCCCCGGCTAAACTGCAGACCGCAGATCAGATGATGGTGGAGGAACTGACTGAGAGGCTTTTCCAGGCTCAGGGAGGACTGCCGCTCGACCTGGCGGCGTTAAACCTGCAGAGGGGACGAGATCACGGCCTACAAGGTGCCAGTCATCAGCCTGTCATTAGTTATAGTTAAGCATAGTAAGCTGCCTCACTGTCTGCAAAGGCAACTGCCTTCTGAAGCACACCAGAGACTCAACTAATGCTTGAAACTGATTCTGATGGCATTAATGTGTTGGTAACATACTGACGCAACACTCTACTAAGCATAATATGCTTTTTGTGATACAAATGCCGTCACATTTGTTTGTACAGGTCATTTTCAGGTCAAAATGTATAGAAAAAGAAAAATAAGCCATATTTAATATGTACAAGATATAGAATAAAATAGTCTATTATTTTATTTTTTATATGTGGCTTAAAACACAAGAATTAGCTTCCAGTAGATTTGGGAAAATACAAGTTCTCTAATAATCATAAAAATACTGAACAATTTGCTAAAATAGTCCATTTTAGTTAGCTTTAACTTTTTGCTTCTGTATTGATTTAAATATTGTACATTTATTGGATTAAATGTTTTATTATATTTATTTAAAAAAAAGGCAGCTCACTTATTTATTTGTACAAATGTATTCTTATTTATTTATTTATTTATTTATTTTCTTTATAGGTAATGATTCAGTTGCTTCAGTTGCAACTTCTTATAACTCCTGACATGTTTACAATAAAAAAGTATAAAGTGTACAAATTACTATAATAATAATAACATGACATAAATATTTGTTTGTTCGTTTGTTTATTTCAAACTTCTAAGCCATTTTTGTTTATTTTTCTTCTTCTTTTTTTGTTTATGAAGGCAGCTCTTTTTTATATAAACATGTACAGTGTTACATTGAAAGTGTTACAGTAAAACTGAAAGATTCAGTTACACAAAATAAATAAATAAAAAATATATATATAAATAAATAAAATGAAAAAAATTACTTAAAAGACATAAGAAGATATTTATTGTGTTTGCAAAATTTAATTTGCAAAATAAAAAATATAATTTGCAAAAATCCATGCAAAACTTAAATGACATAAGAAAATATTTATATTATATAAAATAAATACTTGAAAAAAGTCCTGGTTATTTTCATTTTTTTAATTTAAAACCATGAATTTTATATGATCTGTACTGTTTTATAAACACCTACAGTGTTTCATATTTTTTCTTTGTTAGAAAATGTTAAGTTAAAATATAAAATATAAGTTAAAATATAAGTTACAAACTCCTGTTATGTTTATACTTAGAAAAATATAAAAATGTGCAATAAATAAATAAATTACATAAGTAGAAGCATTTTATTTTATTTATTTGCTTGCTTGCTTGTTTGCCTGCTTTGGTCTTATCAAATACAGTTATAATAAATACATTTTACAAAAAGTCCCGGTTTTCCTTTTTTTAAAATTTAAAACCACAAATTTTATTTGGTCTGTGCCTACAGCGTTTCATATTTTTGCCTTATTAGAAAATATAAAGTTACTTCTGTTATGTTTACACTTTTAAACTTTTGTGCAATAACTAACTACATAACTAGCTAACTAACTAAATAAATAAAATTAACTTAAATGACATAAGAAGATGCATTTTATTTATTTATTTATTTATTTATTTTGCTTGCTTTGGCCTTATTAAATAGAGTAATAGTAAATACATTTTACAAAAATGACTTTACTGAGATTATCTCTTTCCTTATTTAGAACTGTTTACTAATTGTTCGCTAATTTTTTTTTTCATAATATGTGGTGCTAGACTTTTATTTACCCTGTGTTATTTCACTCTCTGCAGGTTACAGTGCGTGGCGTGAGCTCTGCGGTCTCTCTGCACCTATGAATGAGTCTGATTTAGCAGGCATTCTGGGTAATGGATTTCTGGCCAGGAAGCTGCTTCATCTCTATGGAACAGCAAAGAACATAGACGTGTGGGTTGGGGCCATTTCAGAGCCGGCTCTGGCCGGGGGCCGTGTGGGGCCGCTGCTGGCCTGCCTGATCGGCAAACAGTTCAGAGCGCTCCGAGACGGTGACAGGTAATATGATATCCCACTTCCTCTTATTATAAGATACTGTAGGGTCAATATTGAGTTATTTCAGTCTGGCGTGATATGAAGTACACTATTAAATGTGGTTTAGGTTCTGGTGGCAGAATGAAGGTGTGTTCAGCTCCGCTCAGAGAGACGCTCTGCGCACCACATCTCTGTCCCGCATCATCTGTGACAACACACACATCCGGCTGGTGCCCCTTGACCCCTTCGCGCACACACTCCATCCCGACGACCTGCTGCCCTGCACACGGATCGGCCACATGAACCTTCAGCGTGGAGAGAGCCAGACACAGGTTTTAGCGACCCAAAGAATGAAACCAGTCAAATAATCTTCATATTTGATGTGTGTTATTCATATTGTCCCAATATTTCGGGGTCATTTTCAGATCCGGTCTGTGGCGCAGTCCCACGATTGAATCTGGGTTTTTCTGTTCTGTGTGAATCTGCGGTGATATTTCAATGTCCTACTGGATACCTGCTCCAGGGGGCCACACAAATCACCTGTGACCCCAACACCCAACAGTGGACCCCACAACCACCCACCTGCCAAGGTTCAATTTAATTAGATTAAAGATTAAATTAAATAGTAAATATTAGTCACACAATATTAAATCAAATTAAATATTCAAATAAAATTAAATGTAATTAAATTAAGTATTTTCCAAATAAAAATTTGGAAATTGGCTGATTTATCTGACATCCAATTTATTAAAACAATGTTTTTATTGGTTATTTCAAAAATTGGTGAATGCTCCACAATTACTTTGGACGTTCATCTACATTTTTAAATTAAATTAAATTTACTGAAATTGAAATTTACTTTCATTTAAGTTCATTTAATTAGTTACATATAAAATTTTACAAGTAAAATAACATAATCTGAAATATTAATATCAAATATTAAATTTAAATATTAAAATAATTAAGAAGTAAAATTAGCATTAAATTAAATATTAAATAAAATAGTAAATATTAATTACATAATACTAAAGAATTAATATTAAATAAAATTAAATATTCAAATAAATGAAATGTAATTAAATATTTAATTAAATTAGGTATTTTTCAAAGTAAATTTGGAAATAGTAAAATAGTAAATATGAATCACTCAATATTAAACAATTAATATTAAATCAAATTAAATATTCAAATAAAATAAAATGTAATTAATTAATTAAAGTATTTTTCCAAATAAATTTGGAAATTGACTGATTCATCTGACACCCAGTTTATTAAAACAATGTATTTATTGATTATATTAAATATTGATGAATGCTTCACATTTATTTTGGACATTTGAACATTCATGTACATTTTTAAATAAAATAAAATTAAATAAAATTAAATAAAATTAAATATTTAGTATTATCATATTAGTATTAGTATTATCTAGTATTATCTATGTTAGTATTAGTATTTAGTATTATCATATTAAGTATTATATTAAATATTACACGTAAAACAATGTAATATTAAATACTACTATTAAATAAAAAAATTAAGATATAAAATAACATTAGATTAAATATTAAATTAAAAAGTAAATATTAATCATGCAATATTAGACAATTAATATGAAATAAAATTAAATATTCAAATAAAATAAAATGGAATTAATTAATTTAACTAAGTATTTTTAAATTTGTAAATTGACTGATCCATCTTACACCCAGTTTATTAAAACAACGTTTTTATTGGTTATATTGAATATTGATGAATGCTTCACATTTTTCTTGGACATTTGAACATTCATGTACATTTTTAAATTTAATTTAATTTAATTTAATTTTATTTCATTTTATTTTATTTGTAGGTATATGTAGGTAACAAATATTGATGAATGCTCCACATTTATTTTGGATGTTGGAACATTAATGTACAATATTTAGTTAAATATTAAATATTACATTACGTAAAATAACATAATATTAAATATTAAATTAAATAATTAAGACAATTATTATTAAATATTAATTATACAAATCAAGCTAAATTTAATATTAATATTTGGATGTTCATGGACAATGAAATGAAATTACATTAAATTGGTAATTAAATGGTAAATGTTAATAATAAAATAGTAAACAATTAATACTGATCATTAAATAAAAAAATATATAAATTAATTTTAAAAACTGACTGATCGATCCAGTTTATTAAAAAATATTTTTATTGATAATTTCAGATATTGATGAATGTTCCACTCATCTGTCCGTCTGCCCTCCACACCTGCAGTGCTTGAACACACCTGGAGGTCACACCTGCACAGGTGAGCAGCCTCTGCCAAACCCATAACCAGCACTTTCCTAAAAAAGCATACTGACAAGAATGGGCTTTTATTTGTTGCATATGCAGAACCTGTGGCTCCGCCCCTTTCCGCCTCCTCCATTGTTGCGTCAGTGATGTCAGTCCTAGGGGGCGTGGCTTTGATCATGCTCTTCCTCGCCTGCTACCAAAGGTGTGTCACAATCTCCACTTAAGCTGTTGTTTTATATGAGTAAAGGTACAAAACGTATAGCATGAATTTCAATCCCGCAGATTTTTCCTTCGGAAAGCCGAGCCGACGAAGGCAGAATGCTGTCAGAGAAGAAGCTGAAATGGATTCGAGGGGAAACTGGTTTGGAAAATGTGGAGATTTGGTCCAAGTTGGTTTTTGTGTGCTTAAAATTTCAGTTTCACAACCACAGTCTCATTTCACACTGCTCAACCTGAAACTCCAGACGGAAACATACATGAATGAAACGTGTGTGAACAAGAATGAAAGCATTTTTAACATTTCTCCCAGTGCTCTCGCCCTGGAGAAAAGCTTTTGTCTGTGGTAAATCTGCCGTCGGCTCAGACAGTTGTGTCACGGCATCGGCCCTCCCATGTGACGTCATGTCAGCTGATGTACAAAAGTCCTTGCTTTTAGCCTTGTTTATAATAGATCAGCATATTAGAATGATTTCTGAAGGATCAGGAGACACTAAAGACTGAAGAGCAATGATGCTGAAAATTCAGCTTTGCATTGCAAAAATAAACTATATTTTAAAATATATTCATATAGATAATTGTTATTTTAAATGATAATATTTTTTTTATTATAATTTTACTGTTTTTAATGTATTTTTAATCAAATAAATGTAGCCTTGGTGAGCAGAAGAGATTTATTAAAAAAAACAATCTTACCAACCCCAAATTTTTGAACGGTAGTGTACATATTTGTTGCAGAATACTAATATTTGTTCATAGACATCTTATACATTTTTTTAATATTTTGTCTCTTGTGCTTAACTTCTGTTTTGCTGTTCCACGTTCACATATATATGATGAATTTAAACTCCAAGATTGTGCTGTGACATCATGCATGTATTCTACATTTACATTTACATATTGTAAAATAATTGTGTGTGTGTGTAATATATATATATATATACATATATATATATATATATATATATATATATATATATATATATATATATATATATATATATATATATATATATATATATATATATATATATATATATATATATATATATATATATATATATATATATATATATATATATATATATATATATACACACATGCAAAAAAAAAAATGAATGAAGTGCACTGACCAGTTCTTACATGATGCTATACAGTTATTTTGGGAAAATGTATTCATTATTCACAAAAACACAACAAAACAAAACTGAAACTGAGTCTTCACATTTATTTTGGGTGTTTGAACATGCATGTACATTTTTAAATTAAATTAAATTAAAATTAAATTAAATATTTAGTTACATATTAATCATCATATTAAATATAACACGTAAAATAACACAATATTAAATATTAATATTAAATTAAATAATTAAGATGTAAAATAACATTAAATTAAATATAGAATTAAATAGTAAATATTAATTACACAATATTAAACAATTACTATTAAATATTACACGTAAAATAACATTAAATATTAATATTAAATATTACATTAAATCATTAAGATGTAAAATAGCATTAAATTAAATATAGAATTAAATAGTAAATATTACTCACACAATATTAAACAATTACTATTAAATATTACACGTAAAATAACATAATATTAAATGTTAAATTAAATAATTAAGATGTAAAATAGCATTAGATTAAATATAGAATTAAATAGTAAATATTAATCACACAATATTAAACAATAATATTAAATCAAATTAAATATTCGCATAAAATTACATTCAATTAATTATGAAAGTGCACCATTCTTACATGATGCTATACAGTTATTTTTGGAAAATGTATTAATTATTCACAAAAAAAAAAAAAAAAGAAAACTGAGTCACAAACTTTTAATGGAGTTTAACAGTAATTTTTTGAACATTTATATATATTTTTAAAATTAAATTAAATTAATTACATATTAAAATACATTAAATATAAAATAAAATGTATTACATGTAAATCACATTGAGATTAAATGTTAAATTAAATGGTAAATATTAATGACAATATTAAACAACTAATATTAAATGTTGAATAAAATTAAATATTCAAATCGAATTAAGTATTAAATTAAATTTGGAAATTGGTCCATCTGACACCCAGTTTATTAAAAATATGTTTTAGTGGTTATTTTAAATAATGATGAATGTTCCACTTATTTCTTTTGAAAGTCATGTACATTTTTAAACTAAATCAAAATAAAATGTAAAATAGCATTAGATTAAATATGACATTTTTATTACATTTTAATGATAAAAATATTAAACAATTAAATTAATTCATTTAATTATTTACTAGTAAATAAAGTATACAACAATACTTTGTTTTATTTTAGATATTAATAAATGTCCCACTCATTTCTTTTTGGACATTTGGACATTCACAGTCTTTAACTTCAATTAAATTAGTTCTTACATGATGCTATACAGTTATTTTTGGAAAATATATTCATTATTCAAAAAACAAAACAGAGTCACAAACTTATATTCTGAAGATGCTTTTAATAGAGTTTAAAGGTCATTTTTAACATAATGAGGCAGTTCAACTTGCACACAGTGATACTAAAGCAACAAACCTGAGGGCAGACGCCATATTTAACATGTCACGAATGAAAACAAGGCTGACGAATCATTAAAACTATATATCCAATAGAAAAAACAGACAATACAACCTATGTACCACGTTTTCACTCGCATCAAATTAAATATGATGACAGTCCACCAAAAGCGAGTTCTACACTGTAAACACTGTATTCGTGCCGTAAGACGGCGATTGTCGATCATGCAACAGTTATTATCTCTAACATGGAGTGCGATGCATCATAACGTAAGTGCTGCTGCGTGCAGGAGAGTCAATAACAGAAAGAGACCCACATGGCACTTTTCTTGACACTTGCATAGAAAAGATCTCTGGAGGATCGTCCATTCAGAGATGTAAACCGTTCACTGGTGCACAAAGCATGCTGGGACACAAAGTGCCTTAGTGGTTTATATGCATTGCACAAGATGGTGCAGTACCTTCAGATAAAGTTCTGGCACTGCTTTAGTTGGAATTACCATAATGAACTAGTGTAAGCATTCACATCTTTGTCAACCTAGTAATGAACTGTTTTTAAAAGATCTGGAAGAACATACGGGACCTTTTTATGTTCCGAATAAGAGCGGAAACAACATAAGACTTCTTTAAATACAAAAAAAGTCAACATGTCAATATTTTTGAGGAACTCTAGATGACCTGAAAACATTTGAGGGCTCAAGCTATGAAATCTGCCGTCTTGTGTTTAATGGATGACTCTGAATTTCTTTGAAAACTTAAAGTTAAATGACGGTATTGAAGCTATTTTTCTGCCACGGAATAAAAAAGAAAAAAATGTAACTGTGTTTAAATCTCACAATTCAATTCAGAGTAGTAATTCTGAGAAGAAAAGTCAACACTGTGAAATATAAACTTGAAAACTGCAAGAAAAAAAACGAGAATTCTTATATTAAAAGTCAGTTACGTTTTTATATTTATTATTGTGTGGCAAAAACTGAAAAATAGAATTTTGAGAGAAAATCAGAGCTGTGAGATGTAAATTAGAATAATAAAAAAGGGATGTAAATTCAGAATTCTGAGGGGAAAAAATTGAGATTTATGAGATTAAAAAGTCAGCAATGTTTTGAAATTTTGTATTGTGTTGGAAAAACCAAAAAATAGAATCCTAAAGAAAATCAGAACTTTGAAATGTAAATTAGAATTAAAAAAAAAAAAAAAAAAAAAAAAAAAAAAAGTGTACATTCAGAGGGAAAAAAATTGAGAAGTGTGAGATAAAAAGTCAATTACATTTTTAAATGATAACTTTTAGTTTTTTTAATAACTTAAAAAAAAATTGTGGCAAAAAAAAAGAAAAATAGAATTTTGAGAGAAAATGAGAACTTTGAGATGTAAATTATAATTAAAAAAAGATGTAAATTTAGAATTCTGAGGGGGAAAAGTCTGAAGTGTGAAAGAAACACTAATCAAAAAGTCAAACTAAGCCTCCACATGTTGGAGAATTTTTACCGGTAAATGGAAAAATGTTCTGTTGTTGACTTGTATGAATGTCTTGTAAACATTTACCTCTGTGTTAACAAGGTGGCACATTTACTGCATTCAGTCTTATACAAAGCAAAAACAACACAAAGCCTGTGGAGAGGAACTGTACGGCTGTTATCCGTTGGCTCAGGGAGTGCTTGTGTTCTGGGAATTCTTCTGTAGTGCCTTCCTGAATGCATACATCAATGTAGAGCTATAAAACACCAGCATGGGAGTGTTAGCGTGAAAGTTGAGATGAACTTGCTGTGTGTTTGTGTTTGTGTGCTGGTTTCTCTAGCTCTCCTCCGTCAGGAAATATCCCAGTTTGGCCACACTCATCTCTCTCCGCAGGCGCATCACTTCCCAAAACATCTGCTGGACTGAAATCACAGAAAAATTTTTAAAATTATTTTTATTCTGACCTGCTGTATTGCAATAAAAATAAAACTTCAAAACAAACAAAAAATATATTTATGTAAAATAAAATCATTTCCATATAAAGTCATAATTTATATATAATGTTTTAATATTTAAGTATATAATTAATTATATAAAATTACAATATTTAAGTAAAATTTTATATATATATATATATAATATATATATATATAATTCATATTTATATATATATATATGCATACTGTATTCCAAAATTAAAATACTTTATAATTCATAATTTATATAATTACTTTTTTAATTCATAATTTATATATTTTGTTTAAATATATATTGCATACTGTATTCCAAAATTAAAATGAAAACTTATATATATATTATATATATATATATATATATATATTCTTGTAAAATAAAAGCATATATAATTAAAATATTTTTAATTCATAATTTATATATGTTTAAATATTTAAATATAAAAAAATTATATATATTAATTATATAAAATTACAATTAAAATGCAAATGGAAAAGGAAAACTATTAAATATATATATATATATATATATATATATATATATATTAATTAATTATTAATTAATTAATTAATTTAAAAAAAAAAAAATATATATATATACATATATATATACATATATATATATATATATATATATATATTAAAGTTTATATATATATATATTAAATATTTTAATTTTGATTTTAATTAGTCATATATATGAGTAATTAAAATATTTAATTTATAATGTTATAATGTTTAAATATTTAAATATTATATAATTACATAATTAAGTATATAAAACAATAGTTATTTTGTATTGCATAATTAAAATAAAAACTTTAAAATTTTAGTAATTAAAAAAGAATTCATAATTTGTTTAAATATTTAAATATATATTATATAATTATAAAAAAAACAATAGTTATTTTGTATTGTATAATTAAAATAAAAACTTTAAAATTTTAGTAATTAAAAAAGAATTCATAATTTGTTTAAATATTTAAATATATATTATATAATTATAAAAAAAATAATATATATATATATATATATATATATAATCATTATATATAATTATACAATTAGCATTTATTCATAATTTAAATATTTTAATTTATATAATATTTACATATTTTAATATATATTACAGATATTATATTTGATTTAATTAATATAGAAAGTAAATAGTTTTTATTCTTATATTTAAATTACACGTGAATAAAATACACATAAAATATATGTATATACACGCTAATTAATATGAATAAATACATAATATTTTATATAAAATAAATTTTTTTTTAATATATATTAAATATAATTTAATTAATAAATTAGTTGGTTTCTTTTCAGATTTTTTTTTTTTTTATATATATAATTTTCTAATCCTAAATATTGATTTCGTGAACACCATCTAGTCCTACTAGATAATCATTCATAAATAGCCAAAGTGAATTCTAGGAGCTCAACTCACCATCCTGTCTGACAAGACCCTGCTGGATGTACCTGATGTAAGTAAAGAAATTACACACGGCTGTGATCTGCGAGGAGAGAACACTCTTTAATAACCTGGTCCTGAAATAAGCCTTTGAGAACTGCTTATTAAAAGAGCTTATGAAGAATGAGAGGGAGAGACGCAATATAGACACGTACTCGTGCTCTGCTAGACGGAGAGATGTAGTAGTAATTCTCTTTATCTCCCAGTTTGATGCGATGTCGGCAGGGGCGGGACATGCCGCTCAACGCACATTTACTGTTCAAGCAAAAGAGAACACTGGTCAATGGAGCTGTCAGTCAAAATATTGAACACTCTTAACAGCCAATCAGATACAAGCAAAGGACAAAACACTGAAAACCTGTTCTTCACTTGTGTGAAACGAATTACTTTTCACTTATAAGTAACCTGAAGATGGAAAATTATAAATTAAATATATAACATAAAATAAATACAAATATTATTAATAAATTATACTAAGCGAGATGCAGATTGCAAGACAAAGGGGTTTTAGCAAAAAAATGAAATTAAACAATTGAAATATTTGTTAGTGTAAGCAGGATTTCATGCACATTTGGTTCTTGCATCGACTTACGTTTCTACGGGTGTCCGGCAACCGCTGTGAAAACAACCCCAAATTAAACAGTGATTAAAGCGTGATTAAAGTGTGATTAAAGTGTGACTTCCCAGATCAAAGTGCAATCGGCCTTATTCACGTGTATTTGTTGCCCCAAATCCAGGCAGAATTAAAGAGGGTAAGGAAAAAAGGTGTTTTACTTTGGTCTAGACTTGTTAAAAGCAGAAATCAGGTGAAGCACTGAGCTGTTATGTTAAACAAAATTAAGTAATTTAATTATTTAATAAAAAGAAATTATTGAAAAATATTTCAAATGATATTTACATTTTTAAATAAATAAATAAATAAATATAAAAATATAAAAAAATTACTTTATTAAATTAAAACAAATGTCTGTGCCATTAAAAGGCATATTTGTTTTTCAGGTAGCTAGTTAGAGAAAGTGCATCATAAATTGCATTCAGACAAGTGATATCAAAACAATAATGTTAATAAACATCAAAAGAATGAAAATTATATTAAAATTAAAAATATTTCTAAATACCAAAAATATTGAAATACTTTTAGACATGTTAATAAATACTAAACATTAATACATTCATAATAATCATAAAATATATGAATAAATAGTACAAATAATAAACATTATGAAATAATGATATAATAATAAATACTGAAACTATATTAATAAATTAATAATATCAATAATATGTTAATAAATACTAAAAGTATCAAAAATGTAAAAGTAAAAGCCACTTAAACACATGAATAAATACTTTAAATATTTTTATTAATATTTATTAATTTATTGACATGTCTTATTGATATGATTAATATATTAATACAGTTTTAGTATTTATTATTATATCTCAAAATGTTTCATTATTTGTAGTATTTAGTAATATTAAGATTTTAGATGTTCATTATTTTATTAATATAATTATTTTAATGTTTTATATTATTAATATCTCTAAAAATATATATATCTAATATATATACAATATTTTTTGTATTGTTTTTTCATTTTTAAACATTATAAATTAAATTAAACATTCAAAATAAAATTGCAATTATAAATAAAAATAGATTTATGAATCAAAATATTTTTACATGTATTATAAAATTAAATTATATTATATTTTTAAAATGTATTATTAATTGTAATGTTTTCATTTCTAGAAATTAATTAAATAAAAAATGAACAATTAAATTGTAATTATAAATAAAAAGTTTTTTTATTAAACAAAATATTTGTATATGTATTACAAAATTGAATTATAATAAATGTTAAATATTTTTTAAATGTAGTATTAATTGTAAGACTATATGGAATATTTTTAAAAATTGCACATTAATAAAAACTAAACATTTTTATATTATCATAAATAGTACAAATAATGAAAATTATGAAATAGTTTTAAATACAATATTAAATACTAAGACTATATTATTAAATTAATAATACGTTAATAAATGCTAAAAGTATAAAAAAGTAAAAGTAACATTTATTTACATAAATTATTGATATCAATATATTAATACAGTTTTAGTATTTATTATTATTATTATTATTATATCTAAAACTCATTATTTGTACTATTACTAATATATGTATTAATACATTAATATACATAATATATAATATAATCTTAAACTGTTTTATTATTTTTAGTATTTAGTAATATTTATATTTTTTATTTTAAGATTTTCATAATTTTGATATTTATTAAAATTTTACTAAAATTTAAAATTACTATTTTAATGTTTCATATTATTAATATCTGTAAAAATATATCTGATATAAAAAATCATTGTTTTGTTTTCATTTTTAAACATTTAAATTAAAAAATGATTACAATTATAAATAAAATAATTTATTATTATTCATATAATTTTTAAATATATTACAAAATTAAATTATATTAAATTGTAAAATATTTTTAAGTGTAATATTAATTGTAGGACTATATGGAATATTTTTCAAAAACTGCACGTTAATACTAAACATATTAATATATTAACAAATAGTACAAATAATAAAAATAGTTTTAAATATAATAAAAAAGACTAAAACTATATTAATAATTGAATCATTAATATGTTAATAAATACTAAAAGTAAAAAAAATGTAAAAGTAAAAGCCAATTAAACACATTAATAAAAAACTATAAATAAATATATCAATTATATTAGCATTTTTAAAAGAAATGTAACAATGCTCACATAATTTAAATGTTTGCGTTCACATGTTTTTTTATTGGATTTGATATTATATAAATAAAGAAATCAGCTGTTATTTGAGTAAAAAAGACAGGAAATTGATTGTGACACATGCATGATTTTTCATGATTTCTTAAATGTGTCTGATTGGCCAAAAGCATGAAAGGAAGTGACTGATGTGGTTTGTTTCTACAGATTTATCCACCCATGACTTACTTGGGTCCTCCACATTCGAGGGCTTTGAGCGTCTGCAGAGACGACGTGGCGACGGGCTCGATGGTGAGGGAGTTATTCTCCACTGCGCACTGGACCGACTGAGACAACTGGAGGAGAAGCACAAGAGGAAGTCACACGCTCGATCAGAGGAAGACGGCAGAGCTCACGTGTGGAGGACTCTACTCACACACCTCAGAGCAGGTGAATGAAAGACAGGGCCCGATATCTTCCCTGTACACCCTGCTGATGAACGCTGACGAGCGATCCAGACCGGGCGTCTCCTTCCACGAGAGGAACTCGGCGAACAACACCGAATCCAACTAGATGAAAGAGAGAGAGGTTAGTTTAATCTGCTTAACCACTTAGTTCATTCATGCTACTTTTATAAGTCATTTCTTATTCTTAAATGTGTTGATTGCCATTTTGTTTTGTTTCCCAGTTGAATAAAGGTGCTAGCCAAGGTGGTTTGCTGCTCTAACCTGGGAACAACACTGCTGTTACTTTAGTATTATTTAGAAATGTATTTATGGTATTTTTTCATGTTTTTAATTGTTTTATTTTTACATTTTCATTATTTCTAATATTTATTAACATATATTACTGATATTATTTTTTTAAATTTATAGTTTTAGTATTTATTATTATGATATCTAAAACTATTTAAATATTTCATAATTATATACTGATATATTTTATTATTTTATTAATGTTTAGTATTTATTAACATATCTAAAGCCATTATTTGTAATATTTAGATTTTTTATTTTCTGATTTTCATTATTTTGATATTGATGTTTTGTATTATTAATATCCTTAAAAACACATATTATATATTAAAATATTTTTCAAATTTATTGATGCTTGTTTTTTCATTTTTAAAAATTACAATTATACATAAAAATTTATTGCTAATTATAAAATGTTTTTTAATATATTACAAAATTATATTAAATTGTAAAATATTTTTAAATGTAATATTAGTTGTAAGATGTAATACATTTTAATAGTGTCATTCATTTATTAACATTTGTTTTGTATTATTATTATGTTCTCTAGAAATATATCTAATATGTAAAAAATATTTTTTGTATTTAAAAATATATTTTTAAATATTTATGCTATTTTTATTAATGTTTTAATAAATACTCAGCTTTATTTAAAAAACTGCTTTATTTTAATGTTTTGTATTATTAATATCTCTTAAAATATATATAATATATAAAATATGTTTTAATGTATTACAAAATTATATTAAATTGTAAAATATTTTTAAATGTACTATTAGTTGTAAGACTTATACTTTTTATATTGATTAATACATTTTAATACTATTATTTTAATAATATTAGTGTTTATATATATGGTACTTCTTTGTCATTTTTATTAGTTTTTTTAAAAATATGTATTTGTAGCTATTTAGCTGTGATTTATTTTATTTGAAGTTTTAGTCAACTTTTATTTCAGTTAGTTGCCAAGACGTTTCTAATTTCCATTTTCAATTCTAATATTTTATTTCAGCTTTCTTTTAATGTTTTGTATTATTAATATGTCTAAAATATATATATATAGAAAAATAGTATTTATTGTTTTGTTTTCATTTTCAAAATGCATCAATTAAAGTAAGCATTAAAAATAAAATTACAATTATAAATAAAATGATTTATTATTAATTATAAAATAGTTTTTTTAATGTATTACAAAAATAAATTATATTAAATTGTAAAATATTTTTAAAAAGTGCAACATTAATTGTAAGACTGTACTGAATATTTTTTTTAAAAATTATAAATATAATTTGAATTAAAAATAGAATTAAAATTAAATAAAAATTATTCATTATTAATTGTAAAATATTACATTCAATTGTAAAATATTTTAAAATGTACTACTAGTTGTAAAACTAATAGTTTTAGATTTATTAATACATTGAATTGAATAATATAATTTTAATAATGTTAGTTAATTTTTAATTTTTAATTTAATTTATAAATATGGTACTTTTTGTCATTTTTATTAAAATATATATTTGTAGCTATTTAGCTGTGATTTATTTTATTTGAAGTTTTAGTCAACTTTTATTTCAGTTAGTTGCAAAGACAACATTTCTAATTTTCTAATATTTTATTTTATTGTAGCTTCAGTTCAATTAGTAAACTTTTAGTAAACAAAAACAACACTGTGCTGATCAGACTGGTCTAGTTTGTCAACTGGTCAGACCAGCAAAACCACCATAAACTAGGAAAGACCAGCAACTACGTTAGGCTGGATTACGCTGGGGATTTTTTCAAAGCAAGAAAGCAAAATAAAGTTCTATTTCGGAACCCTTTGTAACCTGTTGCCATGGAGACCTGCCAAGCAGTTACCTGGCAACAGGAAGCCCCTGCCAGCAGGGTTGACACACAGGTCACAGAGAGCAGCTGACCAGGAATCAGACACACAGTATCAGAGAGAGGAGAACAGGAACTGCACAGATCAGAGAAACACAGAGCCATGAGGAAGTGTGGAGGAGAAGGAAAACAGATGAAGAACAGCAGGAAGTCAGTGATCAAACCGTCAACATGCGGCTAACTAACTCTTTTCCAGGAGACCACAGGAGCGTGTTTATACCTCTTTGTCCTCACGGTTTGTCACCACATCTGTCGGCGTGGGCTCCGCTTGCAGCTGTAGGGCACCGCTGGCGCTCTTGTTGCGCGTGTGGCCCCCGGGACGAGACGAGGCCCGGCTGGAGCCCGGCGACAGCAGCTGAGGATGGAGCTGGCGGTTCGGGGAGGAGGGCGTAGAGGTCAACACCAGGGTTTTCAGAGCAGAGACCTCCGCCTGCAGCACGTCGATCTGAAAAGACAGACATATTTCCAGATTAAAGAGCCTGAAGTGAGCAGAGAGTGAGGCAGAAAGAGTGAGACCTCACCGCACCTTGCCCTGGGCCTCCTTTAGCTGCTTCTCAGCTGCCGCTTGTTTCACGTTGGCCTCTCGCACCATCTTATGGGCCTCCTAGAAACGAGAGATGAACGCACACAAGTTTGTGACATGAAATACTTTTGGGGAAGTGAATGAAACTATTTTAAATAGCATTTTGTTTATACATACATATATTTTTTATTTAACATAACTGTGAGACTACATGGGATATTAAAAAAATTAAATTAAATTAAATTATTAAATTAAATTAAATAATTAAATAAAAATGTATACATATTAATTATATAAATAATTTATATATATATATATATATATATATATATATATTTTTTTTTTTTTTTAACATTAACTGTTAGACTACATGGAATACTTTTAAAAATGAAAAATAAAATTACAATTATAAATGAACAATGATTAATTGTACAAATAAGTTATATCAATTAATTAATAAATACTTATCAATTATATATAATTATAATATATTATTATACATATATTTTACATTTATTACATATTTTAATATTTTTTTACATTTTTTGAATATTTTTTAAATATTAGAAGTAAATGTACAAATAAATTTACAGTTATAAATAAAAATCAGTAATTATTAATTATATACATAATTGATATAAATTAATTGTTTTTATTTAACATTAACTGTTAGACTACATGGAATATTTTTAAAAAAATTATAAATACAAGTAACATTAATTACACTACATGAAATACTACTAAAATTAGAAGTAAAATTCAAAATGTAACTACAATTATAAATAAAAAAAAATCAATAATTATTAATTATATAAATAATTTATATATTTTTTTTTATTTAACTTTAACTGTTAGACTACATGGAATACTTTTAAAAATGAAAAATAAAATTACAATTATAAATGAGCAATGATTAATTGTACAAATAAGTTATATAAATTAATTAATAAATACTTATCAATTATATATAATTATAATATATTATTATACATATATTTTACAATTATTAAATATTTTAAGATTTTTTACATTTTCGGAATATTTTTTAAATATTAGAAGTAAATGTAAAAATAAATTTACAATTATAAATAAAAATCAATAATTATATAAATAATTGATATAAATTAACTGTTTTTATTTAACATTAACTGTTAGACTACACGGAATATTTAAAAAAAATTATAAATACAATTAACATTAATTACACTACATGGAATATGACTAAAATTACAAATCAAATTATAAATGTATTTACAATTATAAATAAAAAAAATTCTATACATAATTTATATAAATTAATTATTTTTTATGTAACATTAACTGTTAGGCTACATGGAATGTCTTTTAAAAATATATATATAAATAAAATTTAAAAATAAAATTGCAATTATAAATAAAAATAATTATAAAAGATTTTTACATGTATTAAATAATTAAAAGTTATTAAAATGTAACATTAATTATACTACATGGAATATTTTTAAAAATCAGAAGTAAAAAATTTTTTATAATTTAATATTAATTGTGAAACGTTGATAGGATTTTGCTAATGTTTTTATAATTATTATGCATACACATTTTTTATTTAGGTAAAGTATAAATAAAATCTACCTCAATATAAATAAAAATGAATAATTATCTATTTTAGTATATTATTATATGAATTATTGAATAGTTTTGCATTTATTACAGAATTAAATTACATTAAATTAAAAAAAAAGTTTGCCATGCCATAAGACCATTTAAAATAAGCCACAGAAGGCAAACTTATTAAACAATTTTTAAACAGTGGCCACAGTTAAGATAATCATTCAGTCTCTCTACACTGATACACAATAGTCTGTGTCTGTCTGTTGTCTGTTCACTGTCAATCAGCTGTCTGTGATGATGTCACATTAGTCCCGCCCACCTCAAAAAGACTGGCGGTCAGCTCCTCCAATTCCTGCTCCAGCTGATTCCTGACATGAGAGAGTCTGACGCACTCCTCGTCTTTCAACTTCAGCTCCTGCAAACACAGACAAGAGTTAATAAAATATATTTGAATAGAATCAATTTGAATAGGAGAGCCTGTTAAAAAAAAAACAATTTACCCAAAAATGAAAATTTGCTGAAAGCAAATTCAGCCATTCACTTCACTAGACCTTAACTGAAGGACTAGATTGGTGATGTTTTTATCAGCTGTTTAAACTCTTTCTGACGGCACCCATTCACAGCAGAGGATCCATTGGTGAGCAAGTGATGTAATGCTACATTTCTTTAAATTTGTCATTTGTCATAAAATTTTCATTTTTAGGAAACCATTCCTTTAAAGAACAGAAGCACTGATCTGAAGAACGTACAATGAAACCTCAAGAACCTTTTACACTGAAAAATGGTTCTTGGCTCAGAGTAGAATAGAATAGAATAGAGTAGAATAGAATAGAATATGTGGCACCTTTTGTGCAGCATCCAGCTGCTCTCTGAGGAACTCTGTTCCCTTCTCCTTGATCTCCATAGAGGAACTCCGCAGACGGGACATGTTGTACGTCTCTCGTCTATGTGCTCCTGCCTCCTCCGGGGGCATCTTCTCTCCTTGCCCCCCATCACCCCCCAAACTGGGGTTCGGTTCTGACTCCAGGTCTACCAACCTGCAAGACACATGAAAAAAAATCCTTAAAGAATGTGTTTCAGGATTCATGTCGAACATCAGTTATTAAATTTAAATATAATGCTTCAAGTCTGTGAAACTAAATTAGATCCTACTGTGATTTCTAACTGTCCAATAGGAGTCTAGGAACATCCAAATTCCTTGAGAATTTTACTTGATAAAAATAACTTAGTCATGAAAACATAACGCCACACCCTTCTTTTCATAGTTTTACAGAGCTGTGGATGAATTCATACAGGCTCGTGTGTTTCTATGATCAAAATCAGCCCTGTCTGAACTGAAGGGCGGTTTATGTAACTCTGCGCTCCGCGGTAGTCGCGGCATTTCCCGTGTTCGCTCCCCGCCCTTACCCTCACCGCGCCCGGCTACAGGTCTCCCCGCGACCCGCGGTCACCGCACCGCATATCCGCTCTCGCGTCCCGCTGACGTCAACAGAAAGAATGTGACAATCTAACAAAGTTACAATGTTACAAAGTTGCAGCTCCGCTTTCCCGAAATCAACAGAGATAAGTAAGGAAAATACCAGTAGATCTCGCTTAAGTTTTCCGAACACGATTGAGCTCTATAGCTGAGGTCTAATCCAGATCAACGCTCCGGAATCCGGATCCGAGCGAGAAATCCGTGATGTTTTGTTTTGGGTCGGATAGTTTGGCAGACTTTCCTCTGAGATTGAGCAGGAAAAATGTCCAGCCGTCAATCACAAGTCACATGACTGAGCGGAGGCATGCAGGAATCACGTGATATGCCTCAAACAAATAGTCCAGTGTAACTATTCTGTTCTGTTTTATTCTGCACGTTAATTATTATGATGTTATATTGTTTGTTCAGTTCTGGTGTTGTATTTGGTCCATTCTTCTATGTTATGCTAAATTGTTTGTTTATTCTGGGATGTTATGTTGGTTCCTTTGTTATGTTATGTTACAATTTTCAGTTCTAGTATGTTACGTTTGTTTCATTCAGTTATGCTGTGTTGTGTATGTTTTATGTTAAATTGTTCACTTATGTTACATTAAATTGTTCAGTTCTAGTATGTTATGTTATGTTATGTTATGTTTGTTTCATTTTGTTATGTTGTGTATGTTATGTTAAATTGTTCAGTTTTGATATGTAATGTTGTGTATATTATGTTGTTATGTTACATTAAATTATGTTATGTTTTTGTTCAGTACTGTTGTTCTGTTATGTTAAATCATTCATTCAGTTCAGTTGTGTTGTGTTGTGTTGTGTTGTGTTATGTTATGTTATGTGAAATTGTTCAGTTCTGGTATGCTACATTATGTTATGTTATGTTTTTGTTCAGTACTCTTCTGTTATGTTAAATCATTTTTTCAGTTATGTTATGTTGTGTTATGTTATATTATGTGAAATTGTTCAGTTCTGTTATGTTACGTTATGTTACGTTATGTGATGATGTTATGTTATGTTATGTTATGTTACATTATGTTACGTCATGTTACATTGCGTCATGTTATGTTATGTCATTTTAAATTGTTTGTTTAATTCTGGTATGTTATGTTGGTTTCATTGTGTTTCATTGTTATGTTATGTTATGTTATGTTATGATATGTTATGTTATGTTATGTTATGATGTTATGCGACACAACGCAACCTTACCTCACGTTACGTTAGGTGAAGTGATGTGATGTTATGTTACATTATGTGATGTTATGTGATGTTACATTATGCCATGTTATGTTACATTACGTCACGTTATGTTATTTTAAATTGTTTGTTCAGTTCTGGTATGTTATGTTGAATCCACTGTGTTATGTTACGATATGTTATGTGATGTTGCGTGATGGGATGTTACATTATGTTATGTGATGTGATGTAACGCAATGTTAAGTTACGTAACATTACCTCATGTTACATTACGTCATGTTATGAGATGTTACATTATGTTATGTGACGTAATACAACGCAGTGTTGCGTTATGTGACGTGATGTTTCGTTATGTTACATTATGTGATGTGATGTTGTTACGTTATGTTACGTTACATTATTTTATGTTAAATAGTTTGTTCAGTTCTGGTATGTTATGTTGGTTCCATTGCATTGTGATATGTGATGTTACATTATGTTATGTGTTACGCAATATGATGTTAAGTTACATGAAGTTACCTCACGTTACGTTATGTTACGCTACATTATACTGTGTGATGTGGTGTGATGTTGTTATGTTATGTTATGTGACGTGACGTGACAATGCAACGCAATGTTGCATTATGATACATCATGTTATTCTATGTTATGTTAAGCGATGTTATGTTAAATCATTTGTTAATTTCTGATATGTTATGTTGGTTCCATTGCATTGTGTTATGTGATGTTACATTATGTTGTGTGTTACACAATATGATGTTAAGTTACATAATGTTACCTCACGTTACGTCATGTTATGTGATGCTACATTATATTGTGTGATGTGGTGTGATGTTGTTATGTTATGTTATGTTATGTTATGTTATGATGTGACAGTGCAACGCAATGTTGCATTATGATACATCATGTTATTCTACGTTATGTTAAGTGATGTTATGTTAAATCGTTTGTTCATTTCTGGTATGTTATGTTGGTTCTGTTGTTTTGTGTTATGTTATGTTTTATGTTATGTTGTTTGTTCAGTTCTGGTATATAATGTTGGTTTCATGGTGTTATGTTATGTTAAAAAGTTCTGGTATATTATGTTGTTTATGATTTGTTATGTCATGTTGTTATGTTACGTTACGTTTTGCTAAATTGTTTGTTCTGTTCTGTGTTATTTATGTTACGTTGTTTTGTTGTTTTTGGTTATGTTTATTATGTTATATTGCTTTGTTACCTAAATGTTCCAAGTTCTGATTGATTTTCACACATTGATATTGCGTGCCAACCGTTCTGTTCTTACACCAGGATGTATTTAAATCCTCTTTATTCATTCACAAAAGTAATTGTGGGTGGAAAATTTTGCTTTGTCACCATTTAGCAGTTGTTACATAACATTAGACCTTTCGAAGTTAAAGCTATAAACAAACAGTGTAATAATATGGTACTTTTTGTTTAGGTAAAATATGGACATACCTCCCGACCGGACATCTCTCTTCCTCTGCTGTATGCTGATCTGTCAAATCACCTTTGCCAAAAAACGTTGGTGATGAGTATACTGCTATCCCAGAATTCCCTGCCACCAGCAACTCGTACCCTGGAACGGACCTTGAGTGTGCTGGAGGAGAGGAAGAGAGCTGCACACAATGGATTCCTTCAAAAGCGTCCATCACGGAAAGTATATTCCCACTTGCTATGAGTGCGCTCACTTCGGCTGCATTTCTCCTAGCCAGCCTGTTAAATACAGCTAGATTAGATTCGAGTTCAGAGATTAAGACATTGTAGTTTTTTTCTGCAGAGTTTCCATTCAGGTTATCAAAGTGTAACTAAAGCATTGCACCATAACCTAATGTTTGCAACTATGTAGTTAAATATCTACCTAACATGCTTTTAAAGAGACAAAACTGGAAAGTATTTAAATATAAAAATTGATAAATACTCAGACTACAACTACATTTAATTATACACACACACACATATATAAATCTGCCATATAATAGGATGCATCAAAAGTTTCTGAGTAAATCCAATGTCAAATCCAATGACAAAACACAGCAGAAAAATCGGGCTTACCCTAGTGACCCAGTGCTGCTTTTTCTCCACAGACCTTTCATGCAAGAGCACTTTCAAAACCCCATCCTCATTAAATACACCCTCAGATACTATTTGCATGTTTTAAGCATCTAAACGGTTGCGAGTATGACTTGCACAGTCGTTCGGAGTTCCAGCACCTGTGGTCAGGCATGGGTTAATGAAATGAAATGGGGCCGCATGCAGAGGTGCATTTCCTCCACTAGAGGGCCCTACATAGCGCTCCAAACACCCTGCTGAGGGCCTCTATGATCAGAAAGTGTTTATTGGAGCCTAAACTCCTCATGAATGATTAAGAAATATTGATCATTTATTTCCTGTTTATCCACATAATATTTACATTACATAACTGCAATTAATACATGACTCTTTTAATAGAGAATGTGTATGAGTGTTTGTGCATGTGTGCGTTTTGAAAGATTTGCTCAGATTAACAAACCCCCCTAGTTTTCCACAATGCCCCTTTGTTCGTGGAAAACAGATTAACAGGTCAAGTGACCGGAGGTGTGGGCGTCTCATGTAGTCCTCTGCTCGAACCTTCCCGTCTTTAACGGTTCCGGAAAAGACGCCAAGTCCCGAAACATCACACGCTGTGAGTAGAGTTGCTTCTTTCTTATAGATACAGTGTTTCAGGCCCACAGACAAGAAATGGAAAGCAACTGCATTTGATATTTTTGTGTTTTTCTTCTTTTAAATTTCACATTTGCTTCATTTGATCTATGCTTTTGAATATAACTGTCTTGTTGCAATCGGTTTAGGTGTTGATGCATGCTAACTAACATCAAAAAAGCATCTGATTTGCACATGCACTATGTGATTCAGCCAATGCAGAGCATGCATGCATGTGTTTCCTGCTGTCCATGCTTATCATCTCTAATCGTAGTGAAAGGTCAGTAGAGACTGTGATTGACAGGCTGTGAGTGGTCTTCCTGTCCAGAAGGGGCAGCGATGACGGTGACATATTCTCGGAGGGTGGCAGATGCGCGTTTGGGCACCTTTTACCGGCTGCTTCTGCGATGGAAAGGAAGCATCTATAAACTGTTATATCGAGAGCTGCTGATCTTCACTGTGATGTACAGCACCATCAGCATCATGTACAGGTAAACACTGATTCTTCACTTTCTTATGTGAAGAATGTTTAGGGATATGGCATTACTATGTTTTTATTTTTATTTTTTTTATTTACCATATTTAGTGGCACAGTATTGCTGAAAGTATATTGGAGTAACATGTAAACACCATTATACATTAATTTATGTACCAGTGGTTGTACCATGGTAGTTTTTTAGGTTTCAAATTTATATGCTACTCCAAAAGTCATTTTAAAGATTACCATGGTAAATAAAAACATGTTAATACTATAGTATTTTAATATGTACCAGGATACTACTATTAATGATTATCATATTTATATACTGTGGCATTGCCTGCTATGGTACATGTCCAAAAACATGGTATTACCATTGTATCACATCCAAAAAACATGATAATACCATGGTACTTTGATATACCGTTGTAGTAAATGATTAGCAAATCCGCATGCCATGGTATTTCCAACTTACTGCAAATAATTTATTACATATTAGTAGCACAGTATTTCTGGAATTATATTGGATTGGATTACCATATAAATACAATTTCAGTATTTCAAATTACCATAAGATACCATAATTATACCATGGTACCACCCCAGTAAGGGTAAAAAAAAACAACAACAACAAAAAACATGTTTACTATAGTTAAACCATGGTAACCACAAATTAACCATGGTTTTGCAATACCAGCCATAGTTTAACCATAGTAAGTATTTGTATTAAAACTGTGGAAATCAGTTAAAAGCATCCAGTCATCTCATACAATTGAAGTGAATTCTAAATTTGTCAGTATATATTGTAGTAAATGTTTGAGAAATTATTGTTGTATCTGATCGTAGTAGCCTATATAAAGTCACTGTAAAAAGAGCAAATGGGAGAAGAAAATGAACACAAAACAGCATAACAAAGTAAAAGAGGATAAACCTTATCATTTAAATGAACTTATGTTTTAAACACTTAAGCAACCTTATATGTTCTTACAGTTTATTTTTCAAATTTTCTTCCAGTTTACAGTTTTAAAGAAGTTTAACTTCTATTTGTCTTACTGAATTAAATAACCAGTTATTGAAATATGCGCTGTTTGATTGACAGGTGTATCCTGACTGAAGAGCAGCGCAGGATGTTCGAGAAGCTCTCCATGTACTGTGATCAGTACGCGCAACTGATTCCCGTGTCGTTCGTACTAGGTAAACGTGACTTACAGTAGTGTTTTCTTTGGATTTAAACAACTGACTTCTCTCACAGATGAAACTGTTCTGCAGGTTTCTACGTGACTCTTGTGGTGTCTCGTTGGTGGGGTCAGTTTGAGAGCGTCCCGTGGCCGGACCGCCTGTCGGCGCTGGTTAGCGGACACGTCCGGGGTGCAGATGAAGGGGCCAGACTCGTTCGCAGGAGTCTAATGCGTTACGCCAACCTGTCGGGCATCCTAATTTACCGCTCGGTCAGCACCGCCGTCTACAAGAGGTTCCCGACCATGAGCCACTTGGTTCAAGCAGGTAAACTGTGATTTGGGCTAAATAAAGTGGCCTAGAACAGAGATTAATCCCATGTTTTGCACCGGTACCTTTCGGTATCTGGGATTTAACCTCAAAGAGGAAACAGGAAGGAATTACGGCCAGATTCCTAAGAGCTTTGGCTGTTGAGAAATAGTTCACGCAAACATGTAAATTCTTTCATAATTTACTCACCCTCGTGTCAAGTCTCCTTTATTTATAAAGTTTGTGAGTGGTATGATTTTTGGAGCTTGACAGCCCCTGTTTACTTTATGATTTCATGTAAAAGATAATGTAATATGGGTTGAAAACTCTTGTTCTGTAGGACTGATGACAGCTGAGGAACTGAGGCAGTTAGAGGAACTGCCCTCCCCTCATAATAAGTTTTGGGTTCCCTGCATGTGGTTTGTCAGTCTGGCCATGAGAGCTCGATCTGAAGGACGCATCAATAATGACGTCGCAATGACCGCCATCCTCAACGTATGTCTGTTTGTGTATATAGACTAATCACTCCTGTGATTCTGATTGTATACGTCAAAAATATCACTTTTTTAAGAATATTTTAAATAGAATTAAAATATGAATATATTTTATTTTATTTATTTATTGTTTGCTATTTATTATGGTATTTATCATAGTATGATTTTGATATTCATCTTTTCACACTGAGGACAACTGAGGGACTCATATGCAACTATTACAGAAGATTCAAATGCTCACTGATTCGCCAGAAGGAAAAATAATGCATTAAGAGCGGGGGGTGAAAACTTTTGAACAGAATGGGAATGTGTACATTTTTCTTATTTTTGCCTAAGTATTATATTTTTTGATTTAGTAGTGCCCTTCAAAGGCTACTGAAGATATGTTTCCCAGAAGACAAAATAAGTTAAATGTACCCTGATCTTCAAATTTAAAAAGTTTTCACCCCCCTCTTAATGCATGTTTTTTCCTTCTGGAGCATCAGTGAGCATTAAAACCTTCTGTAATAGTTGCATAACTGAGTCCCTCAGTTGTCCTTAGTGTAAAAAGATGGATCTCAAAATCATACAGTCATTGTTGGAAAGGGTTTAAAACCAAAGAATTGGTTGGACCTGAAGGAGTTTTCTGACTGAACTGTTTTATTTCAATTTGGACATCACAAAAAATAACTTGTGGTTCAGCAAGTGAGTCAGTGAACAAACAACTCTGAATGATTCACTGACTGGACTGAGTTTGATTCAAACCACTAACTTAAGAGCATGTTCAAGGGTGCGTTATGAGGTTTTTGACTGAACCATTTTATTTCAATATGGACATAACAAAAAATTAACTCATGGTTCAGCAGTCAGTGAACGAACAACTCTGAACGAATAACTGACTGGACTGAGTTTGATTCAAACCGCAAAAGCACGAGCAATTTCCAGGGTACTTCATGAGTTTTTTTTGACTGAATCATTTCATTTCAATAAGGACATAAAAGAAAAATAGCTTGTCGTTCAGTGAGGGAGTCAGTGAACAAGCTACTATGAACGATTCACTGACTAAACTAAGTTTGATTCAAAATGCAAATTTACAAACAAGTTTGAGGGTGCTTCATGAGTTTTTTATTGAAAAATTCAGGCTATTTCATTAGTTCTTTTTGACTGAACCGATTCTTTTACATTTGGACATAACAGAAAATAACTTGTGGTTCAGCAAGTGAGTCCACATTAATTTTAATTTGATTCAAACTGCTAACTTACAAGCAAGTTTGAGGGTGCTTCAAGAATCTTTTTGCCTGAACCATTTCATAAGAATCTTTTTTTTTCTTTTTAGTTTAAATATTAATGGAATAATGGAATTTCAGTAGTAACATTTGAAGCAAAGTTAATCAAATGACAATTTACTGAGAACTCAGTTAAGTCTTCCTATTATAAATTCTCTGGGTTTTTTCCTGGTAGGAGTTGAACACACTGCGCTCTCAGTGTATGAGGCTGTACGGCTATGACTGGGTCAGCCTGCCTCTCGTTTACACACAGGTTTGACGGTTCAACCTCAACTAGTTTCATTCACAAGTACTAATAATAGAGCTAGACTGGACCACCCATAACATTTCAGGTTTCCCTGAATAGATCCAATCAAAATCTTGAATGAAACTGAGCTGAAGTGGCCAAATTTGTATGACTAATCACTACTGCTAAGTTTAGCATATACTTAATTAATCTCTGGTTGGAATGGAAAATGATCTCTATTTGGTTGGAATGGCTAATAGTGGTCTCTGATTGGTTGGAATGTGCAGTGATAAACTCTGATTTATTTGCAATGTGTAGCGAAGATCTCTGATTTGTTTATAATGTGTAGTGATGATCTCTGATTGGTTGCAATGTGTAGTGATGATCTTTGATTGGTTGGAATGTGCAACAGTGATCTCTCATTGGTTGGAATGTGTAGCGATGATCTTTGATTGGTTGCGGTGTGTAGCGATCATTTCTGATTGGATAGAATGTGCAGCGATGATCTCTGATTGATTGTTGTGAACATTTGTGCACACTGAATGGTTGAAATCATTGATGTAGATGATGAATAATTAATTTTATTAATAATAAGTGTATTTTGTCATGCCTTTAAACATTTTTGAGTCCTGTGCTCTCTGATAGGTTGTAACCGTGGCTGTGTACAGTTTCTTTTTGGCTTGTCTGATTGGTCGGCAGTTCCTTGACCCCGCCCAGGGCTATCCAGGTCACAACCTCGACTTCTACCTGCCCGTCTTTACCTTACTGCAGTTCTTCTTCTATGTGGGTTGGCTCAAGGTGTGTCATCTTATTAGTGAAGTATCGCAACACTCACAGTTCCTAATAACTGGTTTTACTGAATAAAATTACTGTTTAGTGTTAAATAAACATTGCCTAATTATATGCTGTTCAACACAGCTGAAATGACATAGACAAAGCTTGGTTAAACATACAAATTTAGTGAAACACCACTTTAATATTGGTTGCATCACACTGATGTAATGTAGCTACATCATCTTTAATAAAAAGTCAGAAAATAATTGCATTCGTGTGTTTTCAGGTGGCAGAGCAGCTCATTAATCCATTTGGGGAGGATGATGATGACTTTGAGACAAACTGGCTGGTGGATCGTAATTTACAGGTACATCATCCGCCCCACTAATGACGTGTTTGTTGATCTTCTTTGCGTCATTCTGTCTTTTCTCTTTTTCTGTGGATTTTTGTGTCTGGTTGTACAATCTGTTAAATTGTCTCCACTTATGTCTGTGAATTATTTTAAAAGGTGCCCTAAATCATTTATTTGATTATGCATTCAGGACTTTCTGTTGGCAGAATTACAGCATTGCAGGTTTCGGTTACTGATGCAATTGTAGAAATACTATTTATCACCCATTATTACTATTTGTTTTGCAACTGAATTTTTTCACTGCGTTTTTTATAAGATGTAAAACATTAATATTATGTCTTTTTGTAAGCACCTGTGCTTATACAAACATAAATAGGTGTGTCTTTCTCACAGGTGTCTCTGCTGTCAGTGGATGAGATGTATGATCTGGTTCCTCTGGTTGAGAGAGATAAATACTGGGATGAATCTGAGCCTCAGCCCCCATACACAGCTGCCAGCGCCGAACACCGCAAACCCTCATTTATGGGATCTGCTTTGGACATCAGGTGACACACACAAACACACATTTTTGGGTGCACAAACAAAATGCAGTCTAAACATGCTTCACATTTTAATAAAAAAGATTCTCTTGTAAAAAATTCTTTAGAAACCTAAGAAACTAATAAACCCGTTAAGTAGGTAAAGTGTAATAGAACAAACAAATATAAATGAATGTGTATTTTGGATATTTTTTTTCCACTAGACATATTATGGAAGCAAAATAGCCCAAAATCACTAAATTAACCAGTGACAAAACAATGGTTTTGCATATAGTGACTTCTCTTAATGTATTTTTTCATCATTATTATTATACAATTGAAGTCAAAAGTGTACATACACCTTGCAGAATCTGCAAAATATTAATTATTTTACCAAAATAAGATAATATAAAATGCATGTTATTTTTTTTACTGACCTCAATAAGATTTTTGACATAACAGATGTTTACATATGGTCCAAAAGAGAAAATAATAGTTGAATTTATAACAATGACCTTGTTCAAAAGTTTACATACATCTTGCAGAATCTGCAAAATGTTAATTATTTTACCAAAATAAGAGGGATCATACAAAATGCATATTTTTTATTTATTTATTTTATTTATTTTCATAAAATCTCTTTTTTTAAATTTTCAACAATGCTCTTAATGCATTGTTTTTACTTCTGAAGCATCAGTGAGCGTTTGAACCTTCTGTAATAGTTGTCCTCAATGTGAAAAGATGGATCTCAAAATCATTCAAATACACAAAAATCCTGAAAAACCAAAGAATTTGTAGGACCTTAATGGTTTTCTGAAGAACAGTGGGCAGTTTACCTGTTCAGGACAAACAAGGGACTCAATGACCAACTATCAGTGAGCAAGAAACACAGCTGTGGTTCATTCAGGTAACAACAGTATTAAGAATCAACTGTGTGTAAACTTCTGAATGCCGTTATTTGTATAAATTCAACGATTACTTTTGTGGACTATATGTAAATGTCTTTTATGTGAAATATCTTATTCAGGACAATACTAAACAAAAAATATCATGCATTTTGTATGAATCCTCTTATTTTGTTAAAATAATTTACATTTAGCTGATTCTGCATGTATTATATGGTGTGGGATAGTATTATATAATTTAATAAAAACAAAAACTGACAAACAATGTCAGTTTTTATTTCATGGTGACTTTGAACCAAGTTGCATAGATCAGTAAAAATGAGTCATGCAATATTTTCAAGCATATTTAAAAGCATATTATGTCTAGCAGAAGATCCTACAAGGTCAGTTGTGGGATAAAAACAAGGTCACCGTTCTTTCTCTTTTTCACAGTGTTCCCAAAGAGGAAATGGAATTCCAACACAATCTGGAGCAGATTAAAGAACACGAGGAGGCCAATCATTCCACTCCATTCCTGGGCAGCTTGAGTCGCATTCTGGGAGTCCAGTCGCCCAATTTCCCCCGCTCAACCCCCACATCCAGAGTCTCCCTTTTGCGACGGCGTCCCCGCGCCCCCTTCTCTCGTTTCCCCCTTTACCTCCATCCCGAGAGCTCTCCGATGCCCAGCCACTCCCGGAACGTGGACATGGAAGATGCATTCTCATCCATGCCTCTGTACGAAAGACCTGGTTTCTACAGTTGCCCCCAGACACCTATCCACTGCGTCCCTCCACCCATTCCCCGCCCAAGACCGCGAAGGGCGCACGGCGACAGTTCCAGCTCCCTGGCGCATCCCCTGGTGGGCTCACAAGTCCTGGCTCCACCTGACACACCTGCGCCTCCTTCCTCCGCCTTCCCTTGGGTAGGCGAAGACGGTGAACATTCGGGTCCGGCTTTCTCCTTTCCAGACCCTGTGCCTGAACTGTTACCCAAAGTATGGCCGAGTCAAGGGTTGCCGTCGCGTCGCCCCCTGCCTCTGCGACTGTCTTTGGACACGTCCCCATCTCCGTCTACGCCCGAAAGGGTGTTTTCTTTCACCCCTCCATCTTGGCCGCAAGCACAAATCAGCACCGCCAGTTCAGGGAGTGTGAATGCGATCACAACGACAAACAGCAACAGTAACCTGTGCAACGGCGTAGCAAACAACCCCTGGCCAATCAGCAGAAGCACCACTGCAAGCACAGCCAATCCTGTCAGTCAAAGTCCCACGGCAACTCAACAGACAGCCAATCAGCACAACTCTGCCAACGACTCTGGCATTTCATTGGCTGAGGGGGATCTGTTGGGTGCTATGCTGAAAACGAAGGAACAGCTCTGAGTTAGGTGGTAAATACCAGCTTAGACCAGCATGAATTCTTTTGCTGGTCTGACTGGTTAAGAAAAGTTTATCAATGCCTTGGGTGAGTTAAGATAGTGAACATTCGGGTCCTGCTTTCCTCTTTCAGGACCCTGTACCTGAACTGTTACCTAGAGTATCAAGGGTTGCCTGCCTCCATGACTCTCTTTGGACATGTCCCCGATCTCTGGCTAAGCCTGAGAGGATGTTTTCTTCATCCCTCCATTTTAACAGCAAGCTCAGATCAACAGCGCCAGTTCAGGGAGCGTGAATGCGACCGCAATGACAAACAGCAATAATAACCTGTGCAACCGCGCGGAAAACAATCTTTGACCAATCAGCAAAAGCACCACTGCAAGCACAGCCAATCCTGTCAGCCCAAGCCTCATGGCGACTCAACAGACAGCCAATCAGCACAACTCTGCCAACGACTCTGGCATCTCATTGGCTAAGGGAGATCTGTTAGGTGCTGTGGTATAATAAATGAAGGAACAGCTCTGAGTTGGTGGAAAATACCAGTTTAGACCAGCTTGAAATCTTTTCCAGGCTGGTTTAAGGCCTGTTCACAACATCAAGGACAAGAACTATAAAGATAACGATAAAGATATGGTTCCAAAAATCATTCTCAATATTAAGGAATAGCAGAGTCCACACCACAGCTACAAGGATAAAGGCACAGAGAAACAATATCGTTGAAATCACTTTTAAGAACTTTAAAAACATTGACACCCAATCAGAATCAATCCTTCTATATAACGAGGCAGATGGGCATGCACTTAGAATAAACAAACGATATCGTTCGCTGATGTGGATGCTATTATAGTTATCTTTATAGTTGTCATTCTTGGTGTGAACGGGCCTTTAGAGCTGGTCTGACTGGATAAGATATGTTTATCTTTGCTTTGGGTGAGGATTAATGAGACTATATCAAAGCAACGCTAACCTGTACAATGATGCAGCAAATGACACCTAGCCAATCAGCAGAAGCACCACTGCAAGCACAGCCATTCGTGTCACAACTCTGCCAACGACTCTGGCATCTCATTGGCTGAGGGAGATCTGTTAGAGGCTGTGGTATAATAAATGAAGGAGCAGCTCTCAGTTGGTGGAAAATACCAGTTTAGACCAGCTTGAATTCTCTTCCAGGCTGGTTCAAAGCTGGTCTAACTTGTTAAAATATGTTTATCTTGCGTGAATGTGACCGCAATATTAACCAGTAACAGTAAACTGTGCATCGATGCAGCAAACAACACCTAGCCAATCAGCAGAAGCACCACTGCAAGCACAGCCAATCCCGTCAGCCCAAGCCTTATGGTGACTCAACAGACAGCCAATCAGCACAACTCTGTCAAGGACTCTGGCATCTCATTGGCTGAGGGAGATCTGTTAGGAGCTGTGGTATAATAAATGAAGGAGCAGCTCTCAGTTGGTGGAAAATACCAGTTTAGACCAGCTTGAATTTTCTTCCAGGCTGGTTCAAAGCTGGTCTAACTGGTTAAAATATGTTTATCTTGCGTGAATGTGACCGCAATGTTAACCAGTAACAGTAACCTGTGCATTGATGCGGCAAACAACACCTAGCAAACAACACCTAGCCAATCAGCCCAAGCCTCAGACAGTCAGCCAATCAGCACTGCAGGAGCATCTCAGCTGAGGGATCTGTTAGGGGCCATAATAAATGAAGGAGCAGCTCTCAGTTGGTGGAAAATACCAGTTTAGACCAGCTTGAATTTTCTTCCAGGCTGGTTCAAAGCTGGTCTAACTGGTTAAAATATGTTTATCTTGCGTGAATGTGACCGCAATGTTAACCAGTAACAGTAACCTGTGCTCGGCAAACAACACCTAGCCAATGCACCACTGCACAGCCAATCCCATCAGCCCAAGCCTCATGGCAGCCAATCAGCCACAGCCCAAGCCTCATGGCGACTCAACAGTCAGCCAATCAGCACAACTCTGTCAAGGACTCTGGCATCTCATTGGCTGAGGGAGATCTGTTAGGGGCTGTGGTATAATAAATGAAGGAGCAGCTCTCAGTTGGTGGAAAATACCAGTTTAGACCAGCTTGAATTTTCTTCCAGGCTGGTTCAAAGCTGGTCTAACTAGTTAAAATATGTTTATCTTGCGTGAATGTGACCTCAATATTAACCAGTAACAGCAACCTGTGCATCGATGCGGCAAACAACACCTAGCCAATCAGCAGAAGCACCACTGCAAGCACAGCCAATCCCGTCAGCCCAAGCCTTATGGTGACTCAACAGATAGCCAATCAGCACAACTCTGTCAAGGACTCCAACATTTTATTGGCTAAGAGAGATCTGTTAGGTGCTGCGGTATAAATGAAGGAGCAGCTCTGAGTTGGTGGAAAATACCAGTTTTGACCAGCTTGAATTCTCTTCCAGGCTGGTTTAGAGATGGTCTAAATGGTTAAGATATGTTTATCTTGCGTGAATGTAACTGTGATATGAAACAGCAGCATTAACCTGAGTGGCAAAAAACACCTAGCCAATCAGCAGAAGCACCACTGCAAGCACAGCCAATCCTGTCAGCCCAAGCCCCATGACGACTCAGCAGACTCTGTTATCATTGGCTGAGAGGGGTCTGTTCTGTGCTATGGTGAAAACGAAGGAACAGCTCTGAGTTAGTGGAAAATACCAGTTTAGACCAGGTTGAATTCTCTTCCAGGCTGGTTAAAGGTGGTCTAACTAGTTAAGATGTTTATCTTTGTCTTGGGTGAGCGTGAATGCGGCAAACAAAACCTAAACAGTCAGCAGAAGCACCACTGTGGGCACAGCCAATCCCGTCAGCCCAAGCCTCATGGCGACTCAACAAACAGCCAATCAGCACAACTCTGCCAATGACTCTGTCATCTCATTGGCTGAGAGGGGTCTGTTGGGTGCTATGGTGAAAACAAAGGAGCAGCTCTGAGTTGGTGGAAAATACCAGTTTAGACCAGCTTGAATTCTCTTCCAGACTGGTTTAAAGGTGGTCTAACTAGTTAAGATGTTTATCTTTGTCTTGGGTGAGCGTGAATGCGGCAAACAAAACCTATCCAGTCAGCAGAAGCACCACCGCCAGTTCAGGGAGTGTGAATGCGAACACAACGACAAACAGCAACAGTAACCTGTGCAACGGCTTAGCAAACAACCCCTGGCCAATCAGCAGAATCACCACTGCAAGCACAGCCAATCCCATCAGCCCAAGCCCTGTGGCTACTCAGCAGACAGCCAATCAGCACAACTCTGTTAACAACTCTGGCATCTCATTGGCTCAGGGGGATCTGTTGGGTGCTATGGTGAAAAACGAAGGAACAGCTCTGAGTTAAGTGGAAAATACCAGCTTAGGCCAGCTTCAATTCTCTTCTAGACTGGTTTAGAGCTGGTCTAGCATGTTTTTGCCTACATTTTAAGAAATCTCAGTATCAGATACCTTTCCAGGGTTCTTAGAGGAAAACGTCATAGCTGTGTAAACGTCAACAGAAATTCCCATTTGTCCCAACAGCAAAACAAAACAACAAAAAAAGGATGACTTTCTGACATTCCAAAAAAGCTTAAATGAAATGTGCATCTATTCTTAAATCATATGTATATAGGAGTTGTGTGATTAATAAATTGCATAAATGTTGTTTTAGTATCATAAATATACTATTATAGTTTTTATTATTAGTTGTTCATTTTTTATATTTTCCATTTCCATTTTAATGCTACTTGTTTTAGTAATTTTATGTTCTTTTTTTGTTTAGATTATTATTTTTTGCTGACTCACTTTCACTTAGCCAGGAAAAGCTTCATGAATTATGCATCTATTCATAAAGTTCAATCATCATTAATAATGCATGTCTGTTCTCAAATGTCTTCAGTTCTTTTTTTTCAGTCACATCCTGCCAGTAAATTCCATTTATAGGAACATAAAAAGGACACACACATACACACACACAGTTTCACTAGTAATATTTTTTATTGAGATCAACTCATTTGAATGATTTGATAGAATATAGCGTATAATGTTTGGACTGTTTCTACTGTATGGCTTATAAAGGGTTCGGGCATGATTTCTAATCAACTACTGTGTGACCCTCATATGGCATGACATGCAAAGCGGACTGACTGCATTATAAACACAGTGAGATTGTCTAAGAGCTTTCCTTTCCCAGAGTGTGCTTGTCAAACAGATATTCGGCCATGCCGTTTTGGGGGGCGCCCATCCGCCGCAGGCTGCTCACCCAGTCCGCCAGCTCTTTAATGGACTTCACCTGCTCGTCCAGGTAATGCGTCTCTAGGAAATCACAAACCTGTGACAGACAGATTCAGAAATACTCAGACAACATGTTGGTTTCTCTGTGAAATGACCTTTGTGACACTTTTGGTTGCTTTTACCACTAACAGTCGTTTATAGTAATTGCAGGTGGTGGTTTTAATTCATGGTTTCTACATAAAACTCTTTACAGACGTCATCTGATCTGGAGTCAGTCTTGCCTTTTGTATTCTTATGAATGAGATCACAAGGATAGATTTGATCCTAAACTAGTACTCGGAGCTCAAACCCTCGCAGCTGGAGATGAAACAACTGAACGGATGAATTATGTGGCTATTTCCAGCCCACTGGAGGCATTCTGGGTAACTCCCTAAAGAAAAACTGTCTGTTGTAGTCGTATCTTTTATGACAGAATATACAGGTATGGACACCCTGCTATAGTAAGGGTTTCCAAACTTTCTGACTAGAGAATTTATTTATTACTTTAAAAATAATTTCTCACAAATAGAAACATTTAGCCAAACAAATCATTTATATCTCAGCATAACTAGGACATTTAGATTAACTATAAGAATTTCTATGATTTTTCTATACCTGTTATTTTTCAGCGTTAATTTTTGTTATCATTATATCATTAATATACTATTATAGTTTTTTTCATATTTTAGTATTATATTTAGTGTATGTGTATATATGATTAATATTTATTTTAATATTTTCAATTATTAATATTTACTTTAGATTAAGGTTTAGTAATTTTGTTGTGTTTTTGTCATTTTTTTTTAAATGTCTATAGTTTGTATTAATGTTTAGTATTATATTCATTTTTTAAAATAAATGTCAGTACTTCAAATAAACAAAAATGAGAAATGTTGCAACTTAATGAAATCAAATAAGTTAATAATTATTATTTATTTATTTACATATTTTGTGTATAAAGTCATGGAATTAACAGGGTTTTCTTTATCTGAAACTAAAACGAGAATTTATTTTAGTGTTTTTTAAAAATAATTTTAAAGATAATAGAAAAACGTAGCCAAAGAAATCATTTATATCGGCGCATAACTAGGAAATTTAGATTAACTATAAGAATTAACTATAAGAAAGGGTTTTTTTATTATTATATAAATGTTTTAAAATTAATTTTAGTACTCCAAATAAAAAAAACAAAAATGAGAAATGTTGCCATAAGCTTGCAACCTAATGAAATCAAATAAGTTTGTTTTTCTGAACATTAGTCATTTATTTTACTATTATTTTTATTATTTCATTTTTTTAAAAAGATTTTATTTCAATAATTTTTTATTTTAAATGAATGACTAACAGGGTTTTCTCGATCTAAAACTAAAACTTTCTGACTAGAGAATTTATATTATAGTGATTTTTAAAAATTATTTCTCACAAATAGAAATTTATAGCCAATTAAATAGTTTATATCTGAGCATAACTAGGAAATTTAGATCAACTAAAAGAATTTTCATGACGTTTCTATGCCTATTTGATTAATAAATCACTTAAATGTGATTTTTTTTACCATTTATTTTTGTCATTATATCATTTATATATTATAGTTTTTTATATTTTCAATTTTTCATTTTTATTTTAGATTATGTTTTGGCAATTCTGTTGTGTGTTTTCGTCATTTTTAAATTTCTATATAGTTTCTATAAATTTTTAGTATTATATTAATTTTTTTACATTTTAATACTTTAAATAAACAAAAATAAGAAATGTTGCCAAAGCTTGCAACTTAATGAAATCAAATAAGTTATTTTTATTATTTATTTTTTACATTTTTATATGTAAAGTCATGGAATTTGAAATGAGTGATTAACAGGGTTTTCTTTATCTAAAATTAAAACTTTCTGACTAGAGAATTTATATTACGTTTTAAAAATATCCGAGCATAACTGGGAAATTGTACTTATTTTATTTAATTAATGTAATATTACAGTTTTTTTTAATATCTTGAATGAGTATTTATATTTTCAATTTGTCATATTTATTTTAAAAGTTCAGTAATTTAGTTGTGTTTTTAATGCCTGTATAGGTTTTATTTTATTTATTTATTTTTTTTATGTTTTTCTTAATTTTGTGTTGTCATTTTTAAAATGTCTATACAGTTTTTTTATTTCCATTTTTCCATTTGAGTTATTTTAGTACTTCAAATAAAAATAAATAAATAAATAAAATGTTGCCTTAAGCTTGCAACTTATTCAAAATCAAATACGTTTAAGTTTTTTAAAACTTTATTATTATTTTTAACATATTTTAAATGAGTGATTAACAGGGTTTTCTTTATCTAAAACTAAAATTAGTAAGAAACATTTTCCTATTTGAAATAAAATAAATGTTAACTAAAAATACATATTTAATATATTTTTACATAATGTATTTTAATTCATGTTTATTTATAAATAAATCAAAATAATTTTTGTTTTAGTCACAGACATTTTTTTTCCATGATCAAACCATGTATCTATTATTTTGATGTACTTACATGTGGATCATTGTGTTGAGTTGCCACCTTGTGAAGCTCCAGTAAGGACAGATTTACGCTCTTTTCCAGAGCCAGAGCACATTCCAGTGCTTCCAATCCACTTCCCCACTCATCCCGATCCGGCTTCTGCACACACACACACGACAAACGCTCATTTACTCCATCATTTAGGGAGTCTCATTTAAGGAGACAGAGCTGTCCCATACCTTGATGTCCTGCAGGTAGATGCGTCCTCCTCTTTGGTTCTGCAGGCTCATCAGTTTCTCCGCATGTTCTCGCTCCTCTTTAGACTGCTCGCGGAAAAACTTGGCAAAATTGGGCAAAGACTTGTCATCCCTGTCAAAATAATACGCCTGGAGAGAAAAACAGTCAACCGTTAACCCACTAAACCACTGAAATCAATTCACTCTGTATATATATATTATAAATGTCTGCTCTCACCATGGACAGGTAGACGTAAGAGGCGTAGAGCTCCAGGTATATCTGTCTGTTAATGGCCGCCTCGCACTCCTGATGGAAGTTCTGCCTCACCTGAGAAGTCATGATTCTGAAACACACATCATATAGAATGATATTGGCTTGTAATCGTTTTTTATAGATTGGTACATTTTACATTTATTTATTTTATTTATAGACAGATCGATAAATAAATAAAATACAATGGCCATGGTTAAAATTTTCGTTATTTGAAATAAATATTAACTGAAATAAAATATGTAAAAGTTCACATTTATTACAAATAATATAAACGTTTTTAATGGTTGAAACCATTTGAATCATTTTTCAAATTTCATGACGTATAAACTATGTAAAAAAAAAAAAAAAAAAAAAAAAAAAAAAAAAAATATTTTGGATAAAAAACGTATTTAGCCTAATTTATTTTAGTTTATTTATTTTAATTTTGAAGTATTAAAATATCTAAAACTGAAATAAAAATGAATAAAATAAATACAGACTTTAAAAAAAACAACTAAATTACTAAAACTTAAACTAAAATAAATATGAAAAAGAAAAAAAAAACCTCTAAAAATAAATGGTAGTTTTAGTTAAAGAAAACCCTTTGAATCATTATTTTAATATTTTATGACACAAAGTATGCAAAACTGAAAATTAATAAAAACTGTACAAAATAAAAAAAAAAAAAAAACAGCAAAATTATTACAACTTAAAGTAAAATAAATATGAAAAAGAAATATTTCATGACATATAAAGTATGCAAAAAATGTAATCACTTTTACATGGTTTATGTATACAACTTAAAATTATTTTATATCAAAACTGAAATAAAATTAGTATAACCTGTACAAAATAAAAAAAAAAAACAGCAAAATTACTAAAACTTAAAGTAAAATAAATATGAAAAAGAAAAAAACTCTACAAATAAATGGTAGTTTTAGTTAAAGAAAACCCTTTTAATCATTATTTTAATATTTCATGACATATAAAGTATGCAAAAAAATTTAATCACTTTTTTTTCCTTGCTTTATTTATACATTTTCAAGTATTACAACATTTTCAAAAACATTTCAAAAATACAGTTTAAATAACTTTTTGCCAAGACTATATACAAAAAAAGGGGATCAGAATAAAAAAAAAAACAAAGAAATGATCGAAATAAAAGATATAATCAATAGCCCCTAGCAGTAAAGAACAAATATTTACCCCCCACCCCAAAACACACAGATGACCCCTTCTAGCCTCCTCCCCCCACCCTCCCAATAAAACCAACAAACAAAACAAACAAAATAAAACAAAACAAAGCAAATACTAATCATAATAATAATAATAATAAATAAAGGAATGATAATACTTCTGCACTGTGCCAAATACAATGAGAGAATTTAACAATTGAATCAAAAATACATATCCATATAAATCCTCCACTGGGGGAAAAACAAAACAGAAACACTATTTCCATTTAAACAGGGGAGGTATACATTTCCATATACTCAAGAAAAGAGCCCCAAATTTTATAGAAGCTCTTGGAAGAGCCCCTCAGTGCATGCCTAATTTTTTCCAGTTTGATATAGTGAAAAATCTCTTTAATCCACCTTGAGTGAGTAGGTGACTCAGATGATTTCCATTGCATTAGAATCAAACGTCTAGCCAGTAGGGATAAATTTAATCACTTTTACATGGTTTATGTATGCAACTTAAAACATTTTTATATCAAAACTGAAATAAAATTAGTAAAACCTGTACAAAATTAAAAAAAAAAACAGCAAAATTACTAAAACTTAAAGTAAAATAAATATGAAAAAGAAAAAAAAAAAATCTAAAAATAAATGGTAGTTTTAGTTAAAAAAAACCTTTTAATCATTATTTTAATATTTCATGACATATAAAGTATGCAAAAAAAGTAATCACTTTTACATGGTTTATGTATACAACTTAAAATTATTTTATATCAAAACTGAAATAAAATTAGTATAACCTGTACAAAATAAAAAAAACAGCAAAATTACTAAAACTTAAAGTAAAATAAATATGAAAAAGAAAAAAACTACAAATAAATGGTAGTTTTAGTTAAAGAAAACCCTTTGAATCATTATTTTAATATTTCAAGACATATAAAGTATGCAAAAAAAAATCACTTTTACATGGTTTATGTATACAACTTAAAATTATTTTATATCAAAACTGAAATAAAATTAGTAAAACCTGTACAAAATTAAAAAAAAAAAACAGCAAAATTACTAAAACTTAAAGTAAAATAAATATGAAAAAAAAAAAAAAAAAACTCTAAAAATAAATGGTAGTTTTAGTTTAAAAAAAAAAAAAAACCTTTTAATCATTATTTTAATATTTCATGACATATAAAGTATGCAAAAAAAAGTAATCACTTTTACATGGTTTATGTATGCAACTTAAAATTATTTTATATCAAAACTGAAATAAAATTAGTATTACCTGTACAAAATAAAAAAAAAGCAAAATTACTAAAACTTAAAGTAAAATAAATATGAAAAAGAAAAAAAAAACTCTACAAATAAATGGTAGTTTTAGTTAAAGAAAACCCTTTGAATCATTATTTTAATATTTCATGACATAAAGTATGCAAAAAAAAAAAAAAAAAATTGTTACATGATTTATGTATACAACTTAAAATTATTTTATATCAAAACTGCAAAACTGAAATAAAATTAATAAAACCTGTACAAAATAAAAAAAACAAAATTACTACAACTTAAAGTAAAATAAATATGAAAAAAAAGAAAATACAAACACAACAAACAAAAACTAAAAATGAATGGTAGTTTTATTTAAAGAAAACCTATTTCATCATTATTTTTAATATACAGTTTATATATAGAACCAAGGCAACATTTGTATTTTTTTTTTTTCATTCGAAGTACTAACTAGAACTGAAATAAAAATGAAGAAACCTAAAGAGACATCACAAAAAAAGCAGCTAAATTACTAAAACTTAAAGTAAAATAAATATGAAAAAAAGAAAATACAAAAAACCCTAAAAATGAATGGCAGTGTTAGTTAAAGAAAACCCTTTCATGACATATAAACTATGTAAAAATAATAATAATAATAATAAAAAAATACTTTTTAAAAATTAATAATTTTTACATAGCTTACATGCTAAAAATACAATGTTAAAAATAAAAAAGTGATTTATATCCTCATTTTGTATTTATATTCTAGAGGAACTGCACAGACATTTAATTTAATTCACGTTTATTTGTATAGCGATTTAAAGCACATTTAATTTAAAGCACATCTAATATATAAGAAGATGCAATAATATGAAAATAAGTAATCTGTGAATACAGCACTTACCCTGAGACAATATGAAATTATTCCTGATGCAAAAACTCACAGAGATGTCGAGCAACACACGCGTGGTTTCACAATATGTCCTTATTGCTGAAAACAAATGAGACAGGGACCCAAAACGAGAGACAGGAGCAGCTCTCTGTCCCAAACACTAATGAAATGAGTCGCAGCTGAGCGTGTAGATGATCAGACGTAAATCACAGGGTTGTTGACAAAAACACACACACACACGCGTTATTCTGGCCCATAAATAAATCCTAAAGGTCAAATTTCAAAATAAAAGTCCTGATTAAAAAAAAAAATCAAAATGACTATAACAATGCACACAAGTGATATTTCGCAAATATTTGTAAAATATATATTAGGCTATATAATATAATACGCTCGTATTAACTCTTTTTAAAAAAGAGAGAAAGAGGTTTCTGAGTTATTCCTGTCCACCTGATGTCGCTGTTCAATGAAGAAGGCTTTTAATATGAATATTAATCAAGTCACAGTGACGTTCCCGCTACGAGCGTCCAATCATTAAATACAATCGCCTCATAATCGTTCGTTCATTCGTCAGTCGATGAGCGCCCGCCTACTGACGCTTGCCCTTAAGCCAATCAGTTCGGAATACTTACGAACGTCACGCAACGTAATTAATATTCATAAGCCAAACCTTCACCATAGTAGAAGAAAGCCAACTTCAGTTAAGTTTAAAATGAAAAATGGAGTCTTTGTCACTGCCTCCACCCTCTACTGTGTTTTTTGATTTAGAGACAACTGGTCTGGGTATGTGATTTTATAAACAAAGAGAATTGTGCAGAATTTTGTAATGCTTGATTGTATGAATCAAGCTTTCATGCAAATCTCTACTCCGTGTTTTGACAACAAAGTCATCTATAGTCGTGTTACAGCATTTTTGGGCATGAAATGTATAAATCCTAGACTATTAAATGTTTATTTCTATTATTTACACTAGCAGTCAAAAGTTTTTGAACAGTAAGATTTTTAATGCCTGCATTTGTTTGACTCAAAGTACAGCAAAAAAAAATATTTTTACTTTTTAAAATACCTGTTTTCAAAGTGAATATAGTTTTAAAATGTAATTTATTCCTGTGATTTTTTTTTTTTTAGCATCATTACTCCACCCACATTACTTCAGAAATGATAGAAATTAATACTTTTATTTAGCAAGGATGGTTAAAATTAATTCATTAAAGTAACCTGAAAAGAAATCTACTCCGCTGTTTTCAGCATAATAATAATAAAGGTGTTTTAAACAGCAAATCTGAATATTAGATTGATTTCTGAAGGATCATGTGACTGGAGTAATGATGCTAAAAAATCAGCTTGGAATCACAGGAATGATGATCAGTTTTAATAACTGATTTTACTATTATTAATGTTGAAAACAGTTTTTGCTGTCAAAACTTTTGCATAAATATTACTTATTGCACGTGTTCTGCATCTCCAGATTCCACATGTGATATTGTCCAGCTGGCCGCAGTGAGCGGCCTTCTTTATTTCTCAGAATTGCATCTTTATTTCTCAGAATTGCATCTTGCAACTTTTCCTCAGAATTGCAACTTTATTTCTCAGAATTGCAATCTGCAACTTTTTCTCAGAATTGCAACTTTATTTCTTAGAATTGCAACTTTATTTCTCAGAATTGCAACTTTTTCTCAGAATTGCATCTTTATTTCTCAGAATTGCATCTTGCAACTTTTTCTCAGAATTGCAACTTTATTTCTCAGATATGCATCTTTATTTCTCAGAATTGCATCTTGCAACTTTTTCTCAGAATTGCAACTTTTTCTCAGAATTGCAACTTGCAACTTAACTTTTCAGAATTGCATCTTTATTTCTCAGAATTGCAACTTGCAACTTAACTTCTCAGAATTGCATCTTTATTTCTCAGAATTGCATCTTTATTTCTCAGAATTGCATCTTTATTTCTCAGAATTGCATCTTGCAACTTTTTCTCAGAATTGCAACTTTTTCTCAGAATTGCAACTTGCAACTTAACTTTTCAGAATTGCATCTTTATTTCTCAGAATTGCAACTTGCAACTTAACTTCTCAGAATTGCATCTTTATTTCTCAGAATTGCATCTTTATTTCTCAGAATTGCATCTTGCAACTTTTCCTCAGAATTGCAACTTTATTTCTCAGAATTGCAATCTGCAACTTTTTCTCAGAATTGCAACTTTATTTCTTAGAATTGCAACTTTATTTCTCAGAATTGCAACTTTTTCTCAGAATTGTATCTTGCAACTTTTTCTCAGAATTGCAACTTGCAACTTAACTTTTAAGAATTGCATCTTTATTTCTCAGAATTGCAACTTGCAACTTAACTTCTCAGAATTGCAACTTTATTTCTCAGAATTGCAATCTGCAACTTTTTCTCAGAATTGCAACTTTATTTCTCAGAATTGCAACTTGCAACTTTTTCTCAGAATTGCATCTTTATTTCTCAGAATTGCAAGTCTCTACTCCGTGTTTTGACAACAAATTCATCTATAGTCGTGTAACGTAAGATTTTAATGCCTGCATTTGTTTGACCCAAAGTACAGCAAAAACAGTAAAATTTTGAAATATTTTTACTTTTTAAAATACCTGTTTTCAAAGTGAATATAGTTTTAAAATGCAGTTTATTCCTGTGATTTTTTTTTTTTTTTTTTTAAGCATCATTACTCCACCCACATTACTTCAGAAATGATAGAAATTAATACTTTTATTTAGCAAGGATGGTTAAAATTAATTCATTAAAGTAACCTGAAAAGAAATCTACTCCGCTGTTTTCAGCATAATAACAATAAAGGTGTTTTAAACCGCAAATCAGAATATTAGATTGATTTCTGAAGGGTCATGTGACTGGAGTAATGATGCTAAAAAAATCAGCTTTGAAATCATAGGAATGATGATCAGTTTTAATAACTGATTTTACTATTATTAATGTTAAAAAAAAATTTTTGCTGTCAACACTTTTGCATAAATATTACTTATTGCACGTGTTCTGCATCTCCAGATTCCACATGTGATATTGTCCAGCTGGCCGCAGTGAGCGGAGGTCACACTTTCAACCTCTTCATGGTTCCTCGGCGTCCGATGCAGCCCGGGGCGTCCAGGATTACGGGTTTCAGTGTGAAACATCACCGTTTGTTTCTTCATCGCAGGCCGGTGCTCACCAGCTCTCTCCGAGAAGCCCTGGTCTCCTTCATAACCTTTCTCCGGATGTTGAATCATCCAGTCTTGGTAGGTCACAACATCCGCAGGTTTGACTGTCACGTTTTGGCCAGAGCTCTGGATGAGTTCGGCCTTAGGTTGGACTTCCAGAAAGAGGTTTCTGGATTCGTGGACACCCTTCCTTTGGCCCGACAGCTTCTCAAAGACAGTGGTCTACAGAGCTTCAAGCAAGAGAACTTGGTTAAGACCTTCCTGGGAGTTTCATATGTGGCCCATAACGCTCTAGAGGACGTACAAGCCTTGCAGAAACTCTACTGGGCCCTCAAGCCCACAGCCGATCAGATTCAGGAGCACATTTTCACTCTGGACTCATTGCCTGCTAAAGCGGTCAATCATGTTCCAGTTAGACCATCTGGACAGAGAGGTTTGTGTGAGCGCTTTAGTAAAGCACTGGATATCACAAGAGAAGAAAGAGCAGAAGAATGTTTGGACATCTGATTCATTATTAAAGGTCCAGCTGATCTCAGATCAGAAGCACACACCACCTTTATTTAAAACCAGCTAAGATGCTTTTATTGCAAAAAATAAAAAAAGTTACACAATATTGTTCACTGGTAGTATTTTGTATGGTTTGAACTAAGAATGAATTGATGTTCTTTAATAAATATATTTAAATATTTGTATAAATTATTTTATATTTAAATTAAATTTTATGTTGATATTTATGTTTATATTTATTTTATAAATAATAATAAATTTGTGTATTTAATAGCAAATTTATTTCTCAGAATATCAAGTTCAGAATTGCAACTTTTTTTCTCAGAATTGTGAGTTTATATCTTGCAATTCTGACTTTCTTAGAATTGTGACTATTGCTTGACTATTGAATGGCAACTTAATTTCTCAGAATTGAGACTAATTCTCAGAATTTTATTTCTGAGAATTGCAACTTTATTTCTCAGAATTGAGACTTAATTTCTCAGAATTGCAACTTCATTTCTCAGAATTGCAACAATTTCTCAGAATTGAGACTATTTCTCAGAATTGCAATTATATTTCTGAGAATTGCAACTTTATTTCAGAGAATTGCAAAGTCATTTCTCAGAATTGTGACAATTTCTCAGAATTGCGACTTAATTTCTCAGAATTGCAACTTAATTTCGCAGAATTGCAACTTGGAACTTTTTCTCAGAATTGCAACTTGCAACTTAACTTCTCAGAATTGCATCTTTATTTCTCAGAATTACAACTTGCAACTTTATTTCTCAGAATTGCATCTTTATTTCTCAGAATTACAACTTGCAACTTTATTTCTCAGAATTGCATCTTTATTTCTCAGAATTACAACTTGCAACTTTATTTCTCAGAATTGCATCTTTATTTCTCAGAATTACAACTTGCAACTTTATTTCTCAGAATTGCATCTTTATTTCTCAGAATTACAACTTGCATTTCTTTGCATCTTTATTTCTCAGAATTGCAACTTGCAACTTTTTCTCAGAATTGCATCTTTATTTCTCAGAATTGCAACTTGCAACTTTTTCTCAGAATTGCAACTTTATTTCTCAGAATTGCAACTTGCAACTTAACTTTTCAGAATTGCATCTTTATTTCTCAGAATTGCAACTTGCAACTTTATTTCTCAGAATTGCATCTTTATTTCTCAGAATTGCATCTTTATTTCTCAGAATTACAACTTGCAACTTTATTTCTCAGAATTGCATCTTTATTTCTCAGAATTGCATCTTTATTTCTCAGAATTACAACTTGCAACTTTATTTCTCAGAATTGCAACTTGCAACTTTTTCTCAGAATTGCAACTTTATTTCTCAGAATTGCAACTTGCAACTTTATTTCTCAGAATTACAACTTGCAACTTTATTTCTCAGAATTGCAACTTGCAACTTTTTCTCAGAATTGCATCTTTATTTCTCAGAATTACAACTTGCAACTTTATTTCTCAGAATTGCATCTTTATTTCTCAGAATTGCAACTTGCAACTTTTTCTCAGAATTGCAACTTTATTTCTCAGAATTGCAACTTGCAACTTAACTTTTCAGAATTGCATCTTTATTTCTCAGAATTACAACTTGCAACTTTATTTCTCAGAATTGCAACTTGCAACTTTTTCTCAGAATTGCAACTTTATTTCTCAGAATTGCAACTTGCAACTTTATTTCTCAGAATTGCAACTTGCAACTTTTTCTCAGAATTGCAACTTTATTTCTCAGAATTGCATCTTGCAACTTTTTCTCAGAATTGCAACTTTATTTCTCAGAATTGCAATCTGCAACTTTATTTCTCAGAATTGCAACTTGCAACTTTTTCTCAGAATTGCATCTTTATTTCTCAGAATTACAACTTGCAACTTTATTTCTCAGAATTGCAACTTGCAACTTTTTCTCAGAATTGCATCTTTATTTCTCAGAATTGCAACTTGCAACTTTTTCTCAGAATTGCATCTTTATTTCTCAGAATTACAACTTGCAACTTTATTTCTCAGAATTGCAACTTGCAACTTTTTCTCAGAATTGCAACTTTATTTCTCCAGAATTGCAACTTGCAACTTTATTTCTCAGAATTGCAACTTGCAACTTTTTCTCAGAATTGCAACTTTATTTCTCAGAATTGCAATCTGCAACTTTATTTCTCAGAATTGCAACTTGCAACTTTTTCTCAGAATTGCATCTTTATTTCTCAGAATTACAACTTGCAACTTTATTTCTCAGAATTGCATCTTTATTTCTCAGAATTACAACTTGCAACTTTATTTCTCAGAATTGCAACTTGCGACTTTTTCTCAGAATTGCAACTTGCAACTTTATTTCTCAGAATTGCAACTTGCAACTTAACTTTTCAGAATTGCATCTTTATTTCTCAGAATTGCAACTTGCAACTTTATTTCTCAGAATTGCAACTTGCAACTTAACTTTTCAGAATTGCATCTTTATTTCTCAGAATTGCAACTTGCAACTTTTTCTCAGAATTAAATCTTTATTTCTCAGAATTACAACTTGCAACTTTATTTCTCAGAATTGCAACTTGCAACTTTTTCTCAGAATTGCAACTTTATTTCTCAGAATTGCAACTTGCAACTTTATTTCTCAGAATTACAACTTGCAACTTTATTTCTCAGAATTGCAACTTGCAACTTTTTCTCAGAATTGCAACTTTATTTCTCAGAATTACAACTTGCAACTTTATTTCTCAGAATTGCATCTTGCAACTTTTTCTCAGAATTGCAACTTTATTTCTCAGAATTGCAACTTTATTTCTCAGAATTGCAACTTGCAACTTTTTCTCAGAATTGCAACTTTATTTCTCAGAATTGCAACTTGCAACTTTTTCTCAGAATTGCAACTTTATTTCTCAGAATTGCAACTTGCAACTTAACTTTTCAGAATTACATCTTTATTTCTCAGAATTGCAACTTGCAACTTTATTTCTCAGAATTGCAACTTGCAACTTAACTTTTCAGAATTGCAACTTGCAACTTTTTCTCAGAATTGCAACTTTATTTCAGAATTGCAACTTAAATCTTTATTTCTCAGAATTACAACTTGCAACTTTATTTCTCAGAATTGCAACTTGCAACTTTTTCTCAGAATTGCAACTTTATTTCTCAGAATTGCATCTTGCAACTTTTTCTCAGAATTGCAACTTTATTTCTCAGAATTGCAACTTGCAACTTTTTCTCAGAATTGCAACTTTATTTCTCAGAATTGCATCTTGCAACTTTTTCTCAGAATTGCAACTTTATTTCTCAGAATTGCAACTTTATTTCTCAGAATTGCAACTTGCAACTTTTTCTCAGAATTGCAACTTTATTTCTCAGAATTGCAACTTGCAACTTTTTCTCAGAATTGCATCTTTATTTCTCAGAATTGAATCTTTATTTCTCAGAATTGCATCTTTATTTCTCAGAATTGCAACTTTATTTCTCAGAATTGCAACTTGCAACTTTATTTTTCAGAATTGCAACTTAATCTTAATTGTGAGATAACAACTCGCAATTGCCTTTTTTCATTTTTTATTCAATGGCAGAAATGTGCTTCCATATAAAGTAGCTTAGTAAAGTAATTTTTCTAGTAAAAATTTCAAAAATGTACTTGTATGTGTGTGAGTTCAGGGTACAAGTATAAAACCAAATTCTATACTGTATATCAGTGAAGTTAACAATGATTCACTACCAGTGGTAAATAATCCTTAAATATGTCTCATTTTAAAAGTTTTAGAAAAATACTTTGGCTGCAATTCTTGCACTTCTAAAGTCTTTATTATAAGTCTTATAAGATAATAAGGCTATACTCTAAACTAAATAGAACATATCATGACATGTACTCCAAAATGCATTGTTTTATGAAATTTTGCTTTCATATCCTAGTTGTACTCCATCCAAAAGGAAACAGAATAAGAACAGTGACACAACACAGTGTAAGTGTGTAAATGCAAACAACATGATCCAATAAAACACAATCAGTTCACGCCCAGGCTGAATGATTCATGGGGAATGTAACCTTTGTCTGGAAAACCTGTTGCGTAAGTTTAGGTCGTAAAAAAGCGGACAGATATGAGCAGGTGAAAGATTACAGAACCGTTATTTATTAGAGATTACATACAGAGTTCCTCTTATCAGACGCATGCTCCATTACAGCTCAGAAAGCACCATACATTCATTCACTCAGACTTTAGCCACCGGTCGCATGCTTTGATCACAGAACACATCAGAATAACACAGCTCCAAAAAATACAGAAAGAATCCTGGAAACCAACACGGCTGAGGTCTTCTGGTTTTACATGTACGAATCTGAAGAGGGCACTAAAAATACAGTAAACAAACATCAGGATGCCAGTAATTCCCAGCCTCCTTTGTGCTCTCCACACTGCTAGTGCAAATAGTAACTACAGCAATACAGCATAACCACACACCAAGCCATACAGTCACTTATAAGGGAGAATAAAAATCGGTAACAAAGTTTCACATGTATGAAAACACTTTTTCAGGTTGCAGGGTTATTTTTAAAATCGAATCAGAAAACTCGTGTCTGTCACAGGAGTGCATCGTTTAACGTAATATTAATAAAACCATTTTACCAAGTGATTTCTTCATGGAAGAGTGTGTCCACAACAAGGACTGTTTGGTAGTACTAACCATGAAAAAGGTCTTAAAAATGTTAAAATTGGTCTAATTTACCAGGTTCTGATGTAAAAGTAATATTGTTACTGTCCTCCACTTGGGTTTCTTTATATTCTTATATTTTTTGAACATGCAAAAGGTCTTACATCCTTGTGCACACACACAAAAAAAAATCTCTGATGGAACAAATTTCATTTAATAAAATGTTTATATCTTGCAGCCAATAGTGAGTGATCATGCATCCGTGCATTTAACTTATATGCGTCAACATGAAATCAAAACTGACTTGCTTACTTTCTTAAAGGAATAGTTCATCCAAAAATGAAAATTTGCTGAAAATGTATTTACCAAATATATTAGGCCATACAAGATGTAGATGAGTTTGTTTCATCATCAGATTTAAAGAAATGGTAGCATTACATCACTTGCTCACCAATGGATGTGAATGGGTGCCATCAGAATAAGAGCCCAAACACCTGATAAAAAAAACACAATAATCCACAAGTAATCTGCACTTTATTAAAAAGTTAAAAACATGCATTACTTGTAGATTATTGTATGTTTTAATCTGCTGTTTGGACTCTCATTCTGACGGCACCCATTTACATCCATTGGTGAGCAAGTGATGTAATGCAACTTTTCTCCAAATACAATGAAGAAACAAACTCATCTACATATTAGATGGTCTGAGGGTGAGGAGTTTTTTTCTTTTTTTTCATCCGATTTAGAGAAATATAGCATTACATCACTTGCTCACCAATGGATGTGAATGGGTGCCATCAGAATAAGAACCCAAACAGCTGATAAAAAAAACACAATAATCCACAAATAATCCACATTTTATTAAAAAGTTAAAAACATACATTACTTGTAGATTATTGTATGTTTTAATCTGCTGTTTGGACTCTTATTCTGGCGGCACCCATTCACGTCCATTAGTGAGCAAGTAATGTGATAACACTTTTCCAAATACGATGAAGAAACAAACTCATCTACATATTGGATAGCAGATGAGTTTGTTTCTTCATCAGATTTGGAGAAATGTAGCATTACATCACTTGCTCACAAATGGATGTGAATGGGTGCCATCAGAAGGAGAGTCTGAACAGCTGATAAAAACATCACAATAATCCACTTTTTTTTAAAAAACTTAAAAACATAGATTACTTGTAAATTATTGTATGTTTTTCTCTGCTGTTTGGACTCTCATTCTGGCGGCACCCATTCACATTCATTGGTGAGCAAATAATGTACTGCTACATTACTCTAAATCTGATAAAGAAACAAACTCATCTACATCTTGGATGGCCTGAAGGTGAGCACATTTTCAGCAAACTTTCATTTTTGGGTGAACCGTTCTTTTTAATGCTGGTGGTTTAAACTTGTTCATTCTGGATCGCCCATATTTCATCATCCGATCAAATTCCATCCTACCTTTTTTTTTTTTTCCTAACTGAATATCCTGTTTCCTTCATAAATGTCCCATTATTAAAATAAAACGGTGTGAACAGTATTTCATGTTGACTAAATAATAATTTATAAATTATAGATAATAATAAATAATAAATTATATACTTTTACATATTTCAAAAGAACATGCAGAGGTTTTCATGTCGCAGAATCATAATTCAAACCGTTTCATTATATTATATTTTGTTGTTTTTTGGCTAAGCATAGCTATTTTAACACTAAACGTCATTATAATAATCATAATTACCAACTTAAATGGATAGTTCATGCAAAAATGAAATTTCTGTCATCATTTACACTCTTCCAATTGTTCCCCATTAACTTCCACAATATGGAAAAAATACCGTGGAAGTCAATGGGTACCGTCAACTGTTTGGTTACTCAAATTCTTCAAAATATCGTATTTTGTATACTGAATATTGTATAAATTCATACATGTCTGATACAACACACGGGTGAAAAAAATTCCAGAATTTCATTTTTGGGTGTACTGTACCTTTAATAGAGGTGATTCGTCATGCATGTTCATGATGAAGCCAAAAACATGGGAACATGATTTCTACTTGAACTTTTGATTGGTTTATGTTTGACCGGTTGGTTTAGATCAGGACAGGACAGATAGACACCGGATGTTTATGACGTTGACGTCTCCTATAGTAAGCAGCAGGCTCTGAACATAGTCATGCCTGACGATGATGTCACCTGTAAAGAGAGGCTCTCATTGGCTGAAATGAAAACCACAGAGCCTCGTGTCAGAGTGATGTCAGAGAGGGCCGCGGCAGACGTGGCGACGGCCTCTCCGTCGATGACCAGCAGGATGCCGGCGGAGTCCAGCGCGGACACAGTGTACTGCCGCACCGAGGCGGGGACCTGAAAATAATATAATATTACTTATAAGTTGACATTGAATCAGATGGAATCAGGATATATGTGAATTTAATGTACGTATATGGAGGTAAAGGCTGTGTGGCGCACCTGTATTCTCATGACGGTGAAGTCTGGCACAGGAGGGTCGTAGAGGTAAACGCAGGGGTCGGCGTTGTCCTGCACGCAGGGGAAGATTTTGGCACTGACTGGAGCTGGGCTGTAATTCAACATCTCACACAGCGTGTCCACGTCAATGTATTTGGGAGTCAGTCCGGCACGTACGGTGTTATCGGAACACGCCATACACTCCACACAGTCTGGAGGAGACAGAGAACAATTATGAAACACATGAAGATGAAATATTATGCATATGTAAAGATTAATGAATATATTTCACAAAAAGTACAATGACACAGCCTACATGTAAAAACCGAGTATTATTATTTAAGAATATAAAATAATTATTAATTAAATGTATATTTTGGAAAAAGAACAAGGCAACCTAAATGGAATATTAATGAATAAATTAACATGATGGGTTATTAAATTAATTATTTTTTTTTTTTATATTTCACAAAAAATACAACTACACAACCTACATGGAATAAATGAATATTAAATAAGTATTGGAAACTACGAAGCGTCTATTAATGAATATATTTCACAAAAAATACAAGTACACAAACTAGATGGATTTAATTAATACTGATTTACATTAAATTAATATTATGGATTATTAAATTAATATTAAGAATTATTCTCAACAAATACTACAACTACACAACCTAAATTAAATTAATTAATATTAACAAATATTTCTCACACACAAAAAAACTAAACAACCTAAATAGAACATCTGAATATTATTTTTATTAAGTGAATAATAATTATTTTTCAAAAAAAGTACCACGACAAAGCCTACATGGAATAAGTTTGTATTAAAGAATATTCAATAAATATTTTAAACTACTATGTGTATATTAATTAATATATTTCACAAAAATACAACTACACAACCTAGATGGATTCAAGTAATATTAATTTATATTACATTAATATTATGGATCAGTAAATTAATATTAATAATTATTTTATGAATAATAATTTATTTATTAATAATTTTAACTCCAACTACACAACCTAAATTGAATAAATTAATATTAACAAATATTTCTTTTTCTCACACACACACAAAAACTATACAACCTAAATGGAACATTTCAATATTAATGAATATTAAATAAATATAATTTATAACTAAGTAAATATTAATGATTATATTTCACAAAAAGTACAACTACCAACCTACATGGAATAAATGAATATTAATGAGTATTAAATCAATGCTATTTATTATTAAGTGAATATTAATGAATATATTGCACAAAAAATAACAACTACACCTCCTATATGGAATAAATGTGAAATAAAGTGAACATAAACATGGTTTAATAGGTGAATATCATTAAATATTGTTTACAAAATTACAACTACACAAATTACATGACATAAATATATAATAAGGAATATTAAAAACAATATTGCAGATTATTATGTGAACATTAATGAATACATTGCACAAAAATACAATTCACAAAAAACAACTATGCAACCTAAATGGAATAAATTAATATTGAATGAATATTATGAATTATTAATGATTATTTTAAATAAGTACAACTATACAACCTACATGGAGTAACTGAATATTAAATGATGGTTAATAAACATTAAATGAATATTACAAATTATATATTGTATAAATAAATATTAAGTACAACTTACATTGAATAATAGAATACTAAATGAAGATTAATTAATATATTTCAGCACTTTCAGCATAATTAATATATTTCAGCATGTTAAGAAACTACAAGCTACAAACTTTTGTGCCATTTAGAGTTTTTTAATTCATTTTTTCAGACTCTACAAAAATATACTATGGTATTTTAATGGTCATGTCATTTCATGTCCAAAAAGCGTGTTTTATTAGTAATGTGGTGACCTCTGACCTCCAGACAGATAAGCATGAGGCTCATTTGCTCCCAGAAACATGGCCTCCCCCGGCTGCAGCACGATACGGTTCAGGAAGTAAATGGAAAAGCATCCGATGTCCCCCGGATACTGGGAATGGAGCCGTAGCAGCAGTTCTCCATTACTTCCAGAGGTGTCTTTGCCTGCAGCCTCTGAAACAAAAGAACAGGTCAGACCAGTTTCATCTGAATACACCAGATTGATGGAATAGCATGTTGGCACATGTAAAATGGCACAGTTTCCTTTCACCTTCCTCTGAGATTCGTTTGACCAGCATGTTGAGCTGATCGACAAACAGCTTCTTCTCGCAGTTCATCATCCTGGTGAAACATTTCTTCAGAGCGAGAGACGTCCGGCCCGGGTCTCCATCGGCGCTCTGGAGCTCCTCGGCCGCTTCATTACCGACCAGCGCACGGAACTCTGGGACATCTGAGCAACACAAACCACAAAAACGTCTATGTGAAACGCTCTTTGCAACACATTTAACCCATGTACAATGAGAAAATAATAATACGGCTACAGTGTTTTCTCAGTCAGTTCATTAAACACTCACTTTTGAGGAAGCCCAAGATTTCATCCATCGGCCGAAAGCCACAAAGACCTTCAAACTGAGTGAGAGCGATGGCCATCTCCGGTTTGTGGTTGTTGTCTGGGTAATGTTCAGGAAACTGTGCATGGAGTCTAGCAGCCAATTCCTGTCAATTGACAGCAATTAAATAACAGCATTTATTCAAAATAGAAATCTTTTCTATCAATATAATCACTATTATCACTTTCTATCAATTTAACACCCTTGCTGAATAAAAGTAGTAATTTCTTTCAAACAAAGAAAGAAAACATTTTTTACTGACCCCAAACTTTAGTGTATATTTACATTTTGTATTAAATGCTGTTCTTGTGAACCTTATATTCATCAAAGACACCAAAAAATATCACAGGTTACATATGCTTTCCAACATTGGTCATAAATCAGCATATTAGAATGATTTGGGAAGAATCATGTGACACTGAAGACTGGAGTAATGATGCTGAAAATTCAGCTTTGATTACAGGAAATAAATTATAACTTAAAGTATATTAAAATGGAAAACCATTATTTTAAATTGCGATAATACTGCAGAATATTACAGAAGGTTCAAACACTCACTGATGCTCCAGAAGGAAAAACACTGCATTAAGAGCCAGGGGAAAACTTTTTGAATTTGAAAATCAGAGTAAATTTAACTTATTTTGTCTTCTGGTAAACATGTAAGCATCTTCTGTAGCTTCTCAAGGGCAGTACTAAATGAAAAAACATGATATTTAGGAAAAATAAGAAAAAAATGTACAAATCTTCATTCTTTTCAAAAGTTTTCACCCCCTGGCTCCTAATGCATCGTTTTTGCTTCTGGAGCATCTGGAAAGAGTTAAAAATTTAAAGCAGAAATATTTTAAAAAAACTAGTGCGTAAAAATTAAATCATTTTGCTTGTAAATGTCTCCCAAGTATCCCTTTATTAAGAAAAAACACATGTTCATTTCAATTTTGTAATTCTCTCCAATTTTTTTTTTCTGCTTAAGAGCACATGAAATAATATATATATATATATTTTTTTGTGAAGTGTTAAGCCTTTTAATACTTTTAATAAGGAAACCAATCTCCAATCTCACCCGGTTGGGATGCGCCTGGATGGACAGAGCCGTGTTGACGGACAGCACTTTAAAAAGGAACGGGAGCTGGCCGTGGAATGTGTCTTTGACCTTTGACCCCAGGCACCCTGGGAAATCTGCAATCCACTGTCCCAGTGTCCTCTGGGATATCCTGTTGTCTTTGATGAGAGCGTCTCCTTTGGGGTGGGCACCCATCCAAAGCTTGAAAGAACACAGAAAACAAACATGTAATGATCACACATTTATGTGTGTGTATATATAATGTAATGGAACCAAAAATTAACTTTAATTTGAGAAAGTCAAAAAGACAGCTCCTTTAAGATAGTTACTTAACAATAAAACAGTAAACACATCTGAACACATACTGTGGCTTTATTAATAGACTGGCACAAGACAAAGTGAATATCAAGCTGACCTTTAAGTGAACTGCTTTTATCAGAGACACTTGTGCTTGTGTTCAAGTCTGTTACATAATGTGTACAACAGCTGCACAATAAACAATTGCTCAGGATGAATCGTGATTGTTTATGAAACATCCACAATAATATTGTGTAATATATGCTTTTATTTTTGCAATCCCGTGGCTACTGCAATACAGATTTCTTTATTAATGTTTAATAGGTTCTAGAACAAATAATTAGTTGTTAGTTTACAAGTTCACATTACTGACATCTCACTTTAAATTAAAAATGCAAACAGAACGCAAGAAGTAAAATATAACAAATGACCAAAGACTGGTAGGAAAAAAGCCAAAAGTTATAAAGAAATAATTCAAATAATGTCATTTAATAATTAAATATAATAATTTAAAATTACATTAAAATATATAAAAATATAATTATAAAATAATGATGATAATAATAAGTGTTGGTATTACATTCACACAATTTGAGTCTTTTTTGGCTTTAAGTTGTGAGTGTTTTAGTTTTATTATTATTATTGCAAGGTGTATAATAATAACAATAATAATAATTTTAAAACCGTTTGAATATCTCTGCATTATATTTTTATTACTACTACTACTACTACTACTAATACACTTTTTTATAATAATAATAATAATAATAACAAAAATAGCAACAAAACAACAACAGCAATAGTATTATTTTACACAAATGTATATAATAATAGTAATAATAATAATATGAATAATATGAATAATAAAAAGAATACTTCATGCAATACTACAACAACAACAACAATAATAATAATTATTATAGATAACATTAATATGTTACAGATAACCGTATTAATAATAATAGGTCACATTATTTAATTATTAATATATATTATAAAATTATTAGATAAAAATAATAATTATTATTATTATTACTTCTAAGTTTTAATATCTCTGCACTATATTTTTTATTACTACTAGTAATACTAATATATATATATATATATATATATATATAAATAATAAAAAATAATAGTTTACGCAATACTACTACAACAACAACAATAGTATTATTTTACACAAATATATATAATAATAGTAATAATAATATGAATATGAATATGAATAATAAAAAGAATACTTCATGCAATACAACAACAACAACAACAACAATAATACTTATTATAGATAACATTAATATGTTACAGATAACAGTATTAATAATAATAGGTCACGTTATTTAATTATTAATATATATTATTTAGTTAAGTTTTAATATCTCTGCACTATATTTTTTATTACTACTAGTAATACTATATATATATATATATATAAATAATAAAAAAATAATAGTTTACGCAATACTACAACAACAACAATTATGATTATAGATAATTAATAATAACAGATCATGTTATTTAATTATTAATATATAGTATAAAATTATTAGATAATAATTATTATTATTACTTATAATTCTAACAATAATATTAATTTAAAAACTTTTTTTAATATCTCTGCATTATATTTTTTTACTACTAATACTACTACTACTAATAGTAATACATTTTTATAATAATAATAATAATAATGATAATAACAAAAACACCAACAAAACAACAACATTAATATTATTATACACAAATGTATATAATAATAGTGAAATTATGAATAATAATAATAAAAAGAATGGTTCTACAACAACAATAATTATTATTATGAGTAATATTATTAATAATAATCATGTTAATTATTTAATAATATACCATATAAAATTATTAGATAATAATAAGTCTGGGTGGGTGTTCTTGGGTCAATAGATTAAAATCCCGGCTGTAATTTGACAGTGCAGGTTTAGACCAAGGCTCAGTTTTGCTGGGCTGGTCCATACTGTACCTCTGCATAGGGTTTGGCCTCCTCTATGAGCGCCTGAGGGTCTCCACCGAGCACCAGCCGGGCCACCTCACTGTCCAGACCCACTTTACCCCAGGCATAGTTCTGCACCACACAGCACAATGGAAACACTGCGAACAGACATGGACATCTCTGAGCGACCTGTCAGCTAGACGTAAATGCGGAAAAGACGCGTCTCTCCTGCTGTCATTGAAATGAATGAACGGATGGCGGTGAATCCCATTGATGAGAAATGCTTACACACTCGAATCCAACAGCATCAGCCTGGAGATGCCGAACAACCGCGCAAATAACTAACCCACCCAAACAACACACAACTCATCGATAACGACAACCAGTCCTGTTTTAACTCGACACATTCACGCTGCGTGTGACTGAATGTTTTGTTAAATAAAGGATTAAATGTGAAGTCAGAGAATGAACTGACCTTTCACTTCCGCCATGTCTGCGACGTTGACAGTCACGTCGGTGACGTCACCGTCCGTTAACCAATCACGAGCCTCTAGATGTAAATAAACGTTATTCATAGTGTAAAATCACTTTTTAATGTATATCTAGACTATTCGAATTTCTTTCATCTCAGGTATATTAAAATATATATTGTATAAAAAACTAAATAGATAGGTTAAATATAAAATACATCTTTTTATTATAATTATTTTTATATTGTAAAACAGTATGGAGATTATTTTATTCGGTATAATTAAAACGAACAGTATATTCAGTGTAAATGTGCAAATTAGTATTAAATTAGTATTATTATTATTAGATGCTATAACAGTCCTTTTGCTTTAGATGTTTAAGCTGTATAAAAATGATTAATTATTTCCACCCTATTAAAATATTTGCAGTATAACAATAAGCATACTGACATTTCAGTTTAAATAAGACAAAAAAATGAAGTAAAAATGTAAGAACTATATATATATATATATAATAGGGAGGATCCAGGAATCAGGCTTTTTTAAAAATATATTTTTATATTTTCTAACACATAAAAAAAAACAATAAATAATTATTCATACATTTATTTTAAATGAAACATGCAAAACTGAAGTACAATTTTTGATCAATACAATTTATACAAAGTGGTATTTTTGTTTTTCATATTGAAGATTAAATGAAAATTTAATAAAGACCATTGGTTTGTATTTTTAAGGTTTACAAAAAGAACTATTAAAAAACGTACAACTGTTATAAAACTATGAAACGCATATGCATTTCTTTATTATAATTATATTTCTATTCAAATTAATAGGGAGGATCTAGGAACCAGGCCTCTGTTAAAATATATTTTTATATTTTCTAACACATTAAATATAATCAATAAATAATGATTTAAACATTTAATTTAAATAAAACATGCAAAACTGAAATAAAATCACAAAAAAAAAAAGAAAGAAAACAACAACAATGCGGTCTTTATAATAAAGTAAATAAAATATAGTAAATGATCAATACAATTTACACAGTGGTATTTTTATTTTTCATATTTTCATTTAATAAAAAGCATTTGTTTATATATTTAATTATTTAAAATGTTTAAAAACAATAAAAATGTATAACTTCTATAAAACTATGAAATGTGTACATATTTTTTTAGTATTATTATATTCTGATTCTTATTCATATATACATATATATATATTTCTCTTAAAAACAATAGGGAGGATCTAAGAACCCAATGCAACAATGCGGGAACAATGTGGGTCTTTATAATAAATAAATTATCAATATAATTTAAATAGGGAGGATCCAGACCTTAAAAAAAAAAACAAAAAAAACAAAAAAACAAAAACAAAAAAACAATCATTACAACATTAAAAACAATCAGTAAATAAATTATTCTAACATTCATTTTAAATAAACTGAAATAAAACCACGAAAAAGAAACAACAACAATGCGGTCTTTATAATAAAATAAATTATCAATACCTATTTTTTTAGTGCTATTTTTATTTTTTCATATTTTCAAAAACTTTTTTTAGGAATTGTTTTTATTATTAAAAAAATTATAAAAAACGTATAACTAATATAAAACACACACACACACACACACACACACACACACACATATATACATATATATATATATATATAAAATGATCAGTAAATAATGTTTCAAACATGCTAAACTAAAACAATATTAGAAATGACCACAAGAAAAAAACCAATGTTATAAACAATCTTTATAACAAAATAATTTGTCAATACAATTTACACAAAGTGCTTTTTTAGAAAATATTTTCAAGAACTCTTTTAGAACACCGCCTTCTTTTTAAAAAAGAGGTGGAATTTAAAGTGACAATTACAACATTTAAAGTTTGCTATGCAAAACAATAAAGTTTACCACTTAAAAATAACAATCGTCTACGTCACCTGATGACGTCGCAGCGCATGCGCGGCACGCACATACTACGGAAGTACAGAGAGGAAACCACAGTGATCGCTTCTCTGGTGCCGCTCGGTTTGGACTCTAAAGGCGGATAAAGGCCACCATAATGTCAGAATTTGACTCCAACCCGTTTGTAGATCCAGTCGACATCAATCCGTTCCAGGTGAGAAACGAACAGTTCACAGGAGAAGCGCTTCTGAGGGGTTTAAACTGAAGTTGAGGGGAGTTTAGCAGGGTTTGATGGGGAGTTTTTGGGTCAGATGAGTTCGGTTCGACTGTTGACGTGTCACGGTCGCTGATGGGGTAGTTAGTGAGTTCGTTTTTGCTGGTGAAGGGTGTGGATCCCCGCAGGTTAGGCGACACGCTGAAGGCCAGAGCGCCACTCCTATTAATGTCACAACAGTGTCAAGCGATAGAACTTTATAGCTGCCTCAGTGAAGCTCTGTGAGGATCTGATCACCTGTGATTCCTCTCCATGCTCACTAAAGGCCACATAATCAAGCTGGAATGCAGCATGTTTCTGAATACATCTGAACAGGACATGCAGGACGGTCGTTATGCTTTCTGCACAACAGGTTTTTACATTATTAAGTGAAATAATGCATTTTCCATATTGAGTGAAAACAAAAACAAACATGACAGGCGCTCCAGTATGCCATGCAAAAAGGTCAGGATCACAGTGGTGTGTTTGACAAATAATATTTTAGTAAGATTCTAGATTTAAATGCAAGTACAAAATGTGTTTGTACATGTATGCTACCAGTCAAGATTTTTAATCTGTTCTGCTCACCAAGCCTGCATTTATTTGATCCAATACAGCAGAAACGGTAACATTCTGAAATATTTTTACTATTTAGAATGTCCGTTTTCTATTTGAATATATTTTAAAATGTCATTTATTCCTGTGATTTCAAAGCTACATTTTTAGCATCATTACTCCAGTCACATGACCTGTCAGAAATCATTCTAATAATCTGATTTGCTGCTCAAAAAAAACTTTATGATGTTGAAAACAGCTGACTAGAAGCTTTTTTTTTTTGCTTTTTTTGCAGTTAATTTCAATAATTCATCTGTGTGACAAATGCACAATTTATAAAAGTAAAAATGGCATATAATAAACAAACATTACATTAAATGTTACATTATATAATATGCATGATATTATATTATATATTATACTTACAGGTCAGTGTTCTGACAGGATATGTGACATGCATTTTTACATTTGAATGTATTTTAGGTGCATTTTTTTTAGGTTTTTGCTTTTAATAGTCCTTCAGTGTGTAAATGCACACTTTTTTAAAGTACAAATATGGCATGCAGTAAAACGGTAATACTTTATATATTACATTATATAATGATTCTTAATGTTTTTTTTTTTTTTTTACTTCAATAGTGTTACTGAAGTCAGTAGTGTTACTTAGATATTTGAGTTGACTAAACAATTTCAAGTTGAATCAACTCAAATATCTAAGTTGCCTGTTAGTTACTGTTTGGCAAAAGCACAATTTTTTAAAATAAAAATATTGCATGTAGTCTCAGTTTATACTTGTATTATAATTTAATAATAATAATAATAATAATACATCTAATGTTATAAAATTAATAATAAATATATGCTTGTTTATGAAATTATAAAATGTTTAAATAATATTAATTCAACTATAAAAGATTTTTAAAATGTTTTTTAATTATTTTATGTCAAGGCTGCCTTTATTTTGATTTATAAATGCAATGAAAACAGTAATACTGTGAAATATTACAGTTTTAAATAATTCTTTATTTATATTAATAATAATAATTTTTATTTCTCTGTTAATTTGATATATAATAAGTAAAACCTGCTGACTGATGCACACAGACACATCACAGGTTGCTTTTGTTTTACTGTAATATTCAGTTTGTCGTCTGGCATCTTTGTTGTGTTTTTATTGTCTGGAGTCTGATATAGTTTCCATCTGTTTCTTCCACCTCCAATGCAGCAGAATATTGAGTTTTGGACAAAGCAAACATTCCTGTGAGATACTCCAGCTCCCCCTTGAAGGCAATCACAGATTGCCTGTCTCCTTCAGTACAGTAATAATTCAGTTGTTTAGTGACACAAGCATGCACCGATTTGAGCAGGGATGTTCTGCTGAGTCTGATGCTTTCGATTCATGAAACTGTCTGTGACAATTATTACATTGTATATCATGTTACATGAGGTGTGGCATAATAGCTGCAGATTGTTGTGGTCAGAAGAGAATGGCTGTAGGGAAGTCAGTGGAGAGATGCTGCTCTGTAGATCACATGTGCACTCAGTGTTTGTCTAAGGCGTCGGTGTTTCACTCTTGCTCTCTGCTGATAAGGAATCTGTAGGTAAAGATTCAGATATCTGAATGATGGTGAGTAAATCCTCAGTAATGTCATTAACCCTGCTAGTTAAACGTCAGAGATCTTTGTATATCTGATTCAG